>NC_091158.1:52742169-52922169 GCF_040958095.1 Procambarus clarkii
TTTTTCTTTCTCCACCTCTAGTCTTGCTCTCTCAACTTCCAGCCTGGTTTTCTCTTTTTCTACTTCCAGCCAGGTTTTCTCTTTTTCTACTTCCAGCCTGGTTTTCTCTTTATCTGGAGTTATAATTTCATCTTTTCCAGCTGGAACTGTGTTACGAACCCGGATCCAGCGTCCGTGCCTGGAGCAGTGACAAACACGCCATCTGTGGGTCAGCTCCCGAAACCCCCGCCAAACGAACGACGACACCTAGTGAGGACAGCGTGTACTGGCCTCGAGGACCAGTTTCCAGTCTGGTTCAGCGCTCAACACCGCCGCTCCTGACCTCTGGTGAGGTGGTGCTCCGACGACAGCGCCATCTATGGAGTGGATATGTCGGGCGTTTGTATCTGAGCCTGTGAGTGTGGTGTATTAGTGTCCCGGTTATTAATGACGTGTCTGCTTACAGAGCCAACCTGGGACCACTGTGTTGAAGGTGGAGTCAGTCTACCCGAGGCAGCCAGTCTCCATACTGTCCAGTTTGCTGCAGCTGTTGTGACGTCGTCCCCCCGGAAGAACACTGTGGTGTGTTAAGCCTGCCAGTGGAGTGGCAGTGGAAGGATTTACCCGGGACCGACGGTTGGAGACGATAATCCACTGGGGTATTGAGGACAGGAGGGTGATTGGTGATATCACACGAGACTCCTGTCTAGGGCGTACCCCTTTTATCGTTCGTGGAGTGGCCGTGCCAGCCTTGGTGGCTCAGTACCTGCCAGCAGACCTGCTGGACGTGTGGTTGACGGCCTCCACGACGGTGCCCTCAGTGGACCTGTGTTGTGGCTGACCTGTGGCCAGGGTAGACTCGGCGTTCTCAGAGGACACGTCTTGAGGCCACGAAGAAAGCACCGCGGACTCAGCACCTAGCTTCGAGGATCCATAGTCTCCAGCAGAAGACTACAGTGTTGATCCCCTTTGTAAAGTGTTAATACCCCTCCCCCTTGTGTACTCTTTTATTATATATATTAAACGGTGAAGGTGAACATTATATTATATTAAGTTCTTAGCTTTCTTTCCCTACTCCCTTTAAGTTACTTGCGTCACGGATCGCATCCCTTGATAGCCTCTACTGGCTTGGGGCCGGATATATATCTTCCTCTAACTACATCAGAGTAAGAACCCCGTTGCGTCCCGAGAGGGCCGTAACAAAGTGTCTCTCCTTGTCCTCCCGTTGTTACTGCATCTGGAGCTCTAACTGGAACCTCTCCAAGCTCCTATTTCGGCTACTCCTGCTACTGCGGCTACTCCTGCTACTCCTACTTGATCCCTGGGATCTCACTTCATCCTGCCCATCATCCTCCTTTCCACTTTCAGCTCTTTTTGGGCTCATTGCTCTGCCGCTGCATTTTTGGCTCTTAACTGCCTCAGGATCTCATCCTTCATCCCAGCTACTTTAGATGCTTTCAACCTAATGCCACATTTTTCTGCTATTTGTTTCAATTGATCCCTCGTGCAACCTTCCAAGTCCTCAGGCTTGCCTGACTCCACAAACGCTTGCACCTTCTCCATCTTGTCCTGTGAGTCTTCCCAAGAGAGAGAATATACACCTGCGGTCACACAGTTTATCTATTTCAGCAAGGGTGTACAAATCCACTCTTGGACATGGTGTGGGTGTGTCAGTTCGCTCTCCCGGACGGGCCCCCAATTTTTTATAGTCTGTGGGTTGGTTGGTGTTGTCGTCGTTAATCCTTCTCTACGGACAACCCAACCCACAACTCGGTAGAGTGCTTATACTCACTAGGAGATCACCCTTGGCGCTTCTGGTTCTTGGAGAGGGGCTCAACGTCACACATTTAGGGGATGCGGCTCCCACACTAGCCTCGTTGTCACGTGCACACACCCACTCGAGCCGCTGTGACTCCCCACTCTCTCCTTAGGTAATATGATCTCCTCGATCCCCTTTTGGCTTATTAGTGCTACCCTCTACCCTGTCCACAGCAGTGGTTCTTGGTTCTTTCTCTCTCTCTCTCCTTCTTTACTACTTCCTGGGAAGCCTCACTAGGACAAGGGCAAACACCAGCAAATTGGGATACATTTACCGGACAAAGCACATACACGATACATACACACATATAATAATAATGAATCCTATACTCTATAATATCACAATCAGGTTGCTCTCCAACACAACCAGAACTCTACCATCAGCTTATCAAGTGGTATCCTATCTCCTGGTTCACCACCTGATACCATCAACCTCCTCAAGTTGATCAAGTCTACATACACTGTTGCACCATCAGCAAGAGATATATATATATGTATCTATAAATGTGTACAAAGAAAATCAGCATTTGCATGCAATAACATATATCAGTATAAATGTTCATTGATACACAACAATGATCAATCGATCACTCTATCAGTCCTAGAACGCATACATCTGTAGGTAATCCAGCCTACGACTGTAACTCTAAACTTCAGTATAAAACACTCCTTGACATAAGAATGCAAACACACCACTCACCTCTCACTGCGTCTTGCACACTAATGACAACCAAACACTATCAACTCCCTACAAGTAATCCACCAGAACTTCCCCTTCCACCTCTGGAAGTTCACTACCCTGATATCTTCAGGTTCTTCCGGGCTTCACTACCAGGATCCTCTGCAGCTCCTTCAGGCTGCTATCATGAAGTTTCCTTGAGCAACTACGGTGCTTCACCCTTCTGTTAGGTTCCTCACAGCTCTCCTGGCTGCTACACCATGAAGTTTCCTCGAGCAACTATGGTGCTTCTCCACCTCTACAGAAGCACGTGACACTCCTCTTCACTGCTTCTCACAGCTCGAGGTCCTCTGCTTCACTACCTTGGAGTCTCATCAGCTACTTCATCTGCAGGCTTCGAAGTTCTCAGCAACTTCTTCCCCAAAGACAAACCTGCAACCCATCGACACTCCAATAAAATTGTTTCCCCTTTAACACATAAACAAAAATAATCACACAATATGTTTGTCTCCAACCTCTATCTGTCCTCTACATACAGTGAGAGTGAACTCCCCCGTTTTGGGCGGGTCATACTCCACCTCGCCCGGCGGCGGTCCTCACTCGCTGGGAGGGTCTTCCTCCGTCAGGAGCCGGGCTCCCTCAGTCGCCTGTCAGAGCTCAGAGGGGACGGACGTCGCTCCGTGTTCCTCCCTCTTCACTCTCCTATTTCAGGCTTTCTGCCTTATTAAAACATGTCTAACTTATAAATAAACATCGCTACTGTCGCTGGGCACACGACCAACTACAAGCAATCACTATGAACTGGCGTATATCGTGCTTACCACAAATTAACTGGTCGAGGGCGCTTCTCCCTCTGACGGCGTCTGGTCACGGCGCTTCCACGGCCCACAATAATGCCTCTGGGCGATTTAATAAACACTTCGTCGACCAGGACTTGAGACCACAACGTTCCCAGCTCGGTTCCACAGCTGGCACGTCTACACACTTCTCTTCTCTTCGAGATATATCACTAGGGGTTCCCTTCTAGCGGGAGATCAAACGGAGCGCGGCTTTTCCTTGCGATGTCTGGCACTCAAGTGAGGTCAAGGTCCTCCGGAAGCGAGCCTCACGCCTCCAGCAAAATGTCCACCTCTCCTAGCCAGTCATTTATCTGTTTTCTCCTTCATTGCCCATAATCTCAAACTGTTATACATATCCAAGCAACTATTTTACATATGCGTTATCACCTCAATATTTGCTAGACCTTCTAATCAGGTCAGGCTTGATGAATAACTCTTAAGGAGGGAGACTCGTTTCTCCTGTAGGCTGAGATCATAACACTCCCCTCCCCTTATTTTTGAGAGTTATTCTAGTGGCTAGGCTCGAGATAATACATCCGCCACCGCACTGTCTCGTTCTTCACCCGATATACTCCCTTAGGAGTCTACAATTAGTTCGTTGCACCTTCCAACATCTGGCTCACAACTCGCCAGAAACATGATCTTCTCATAAACGATCTGACTTCTCTGGCACCTCTTGGCTAGGCTGTCCTCCTTGGACGCCTGCACTCCATCGGTCCACTCTACTTATTGTTTCCACCCTCCGTTTCCTCGTCTTCTTCTCTTCACGTCCAGAGTCAGACATCTGCTGTCTGTACCTCCTCTGTCATCTTCACACTTCCATCTACTTCCATTATACTTCCGTCTCCTTTCATCATACTTCACTCCCTGTCTTCACCGACGATCCTCCCTTTCGTCTCATTTATCCGAGACCTCATCCTGTTTGACTTCCATCGAGTCCTCGGCTTTCTTCTATTCCTGCATGCTTGTATCATCTTCCTCTTCCCACATTTTTCACTTCTATACCACTCCATTTCTTCTCCTTCAACTCTTCTTCGTTCCCTAAAAGTTTCTTCGGGCACTGTACTACATCCAACAGCACTCGACCATACATGTCGCTTTGCCTCTCCCAAAGTGCTCGTAAGCATCTCTCCACACATACTGTCTCTTCTCCTTTCATTTTCTCGGCTATTACTCTTCACCATCTCTCCTCCACGTTTTCTGTGAAACATGCCAACTCTTGACATCTCAAACAACTTAACTCCACTATCCCTATACCTCTGTGCTCGTGGACAACTTGACGCTCTACTCCCATTCTCAGTCTGTCCACATCCTTCCTCATTCCTACTCAGCACAGTTGCATTCGCCTTCCGACTCTTAATTTCAGCAGTCTGGGCTCTACTCAGGTCAACTCTCTTCACAGTATTCTTCTTCGGCTGGGCCATCTTCACTTTTGACCTCACCGAGACTCCATTTTCCTGGGCTGGACCTTCATCAAACAGCCACGCTATGTCTACGTCGATATCTTCCACCGGCTGAATCGACACTGTCTCACCTTCTCCAGTGTCTTCCTCGTCGGCCACCTCTGCCTTCGTCACTACCGAGACAGGGTACTCAATGGATTGGCGGTCTCCTGACGCATCTCCTCGGATGTCAGTCAGGTTCACACTCTCAGGTGTCCCACCCGTGCCGTGGCCTTCTGGGCACTCCTCTGGCACAGTCTCCGCTATGACTCTTGGCAACACCTTTGTCCCGCACAAGTCATTCCCCAGGATCACTTGGACTCCTGGAACAGGTATGTCGGGGCACACTCCCAACATCACCTCTGCCGACACATATTCCGACCTTAGCTGGACAGTGCATACGGGCATGTCACTCTCAGACAACAACCCATATACTCTCATCTTACTCCTGCCAGCTAACCGTCGATCATTCCCAATCAGGCTTCTCGTAATCAAGCTCTGATTAGCTCCGGTATCTCTTAAAATACCAACTTCTACCTCAGGTTGGCCTCCTACACTGATCCAACCTTTGCTCATGAACGGCCTATACCTCTCGTTCACTAAGTTCATCTTCTGTGGTTTGTCTCGGAACACATTAGTATATTTACCTCGGGGGTCACACATGGCCAGGGTCACAACTCTCTTGCCCTGTCGACAATCTCGCATCACGTGACCCAATCCGTTACATTGGTAACATCTCATCTGGGAGAAATCTCTCCTATACGTACCAGAGTAGCTCTGACTCTGCCCACTCGTATTGGAGTTCCTCGGGCCAGACGTACTACTCGTACTCTGTGGAGCTTTACTGGACTCTTGATTTCCTGGATAACGATCAGTTTCTCGTTTTGCTCCTCCATCTTCACTTTCAGACGAAGTGCGCGACCTACTCTTCTGAGTTTTAGGGTACTTACTTTTATCTGCCCATTTATCAAAATTTTTCTCATCCCAGACTCTTCTGGGTCTCTCATAATTTCTTCCTCCCCAGACTCCACTGGGTCTGCCATTGCTGCGTCTCGCCTCGCTTCTCACTCTGTTCTCCCTCAAGCTCTTGTATGCTTCGGTAATCATATCCGCCCTATCTGCGGCATCTTTCACCTCCTTTATCCCTGCTTCTTGGATCTTGAACTTTGTTTCGGGATGCATCATCTCCAAAAACTTCTCCATGACCATCAGTTGCTTCAGGTCAGCGTAAGATCCAACTCCAGCAGCCTCAATCCATTTCTGGAATCGTCTTTCCAGATCTCTTGCTGTCTCAGCAAACGTACATGCTCCAACCTTCATTTCTCTGAAGCGCTTCCTATAAGCTTCTGGGGTTAACTGAAACGAGCGCAATATGCTGCTCTTTACTGTGGCATAATCCTGGCACTCTTCCAGTGACAATTGGGTGTATGCCTCCCTGGCTGCACCGGTCAATCTTAACTGGACCAGCTGGGCCCATTCCTCCTGTGGCCACTCCTTGATACTGGCTACTTTTTCAAAATGCTCGAAGAAGCTCTCTGCCTCTTCGGGCACAAACAAGGGAATGTCCTTCTCCCTAACCCTAACATCTGGTGGGTGTGATACCTGGGTGGTGCTCTCTGGCAACCCATGTTCAATCCTTTGCTCAGCCAAGGTTCTGTTCGCTTCTATCTGCAATTGTTTTGTTCTCTCTTTTTCTTTTTCGACCTCTAGTTTTGTTTTCTCTTTTTCGACCTCCAGTTTTTCTTTTTCTTTCTCCTGTTCCAACTCCAGTTCTCTTATTCTGGTTTTCTTTTTCTTTCTCCACCTCTAGTCTTGCTCTCTCAACTTCCAGCCTGGTTTTTCTTTTTCTACTTCCAGCCAGGTTTTTCTTTTTCTACTTCCAGCCTGGTTTTCTCTTATCTGGAGTTCTAATTTCATCTTTTCCAGCTGGAACTGTCTCTCCTTGTCCTCTCGTTGTTACTGCATCTGGAGCTCTAACTGGAACCTCTCCAAGCTCCTATTTCGGCTGCTCCTGCTACTGCGGCTACTCCTGCTACTCCTACTTGATCCCTGGGATCTCACTTCATCCTGCCCATCATCCTCCTTTCCACTTTCAGCTCCTTTTTGGGCTCCTTGCTCTGCCGCTTCATTTTTGGCTCTTAACTGCCTCAGGATCTCATCCTTCATCCCAGCTACTTTAGATGCTTTCAACCTAATGCCACATTTTTCTGCTATTTGTTTCAATTGATCCCTCGTGCAACCTTCCAAGTCCTCAGGCTTGCCTGACTCCACAAACGCTTGCACCTTCTCCATCTTGTCCTGTGAGTCTTCCCAAGAGAGAGAATATACACCTGCGGTCACACAGTTTATCTATTTCAGCAAGGGTGTACAAATCCACTCTTGGACATGGTGTGGGTGTGTCAGTTCGCTCTCCCGGACGGGCCCCCAATTTTTTATAGTCTGTGGGTTGGTTGGTGTTGTCGTCGTTAATCCTTCTCTACGGACAACCCAACCCACAACTCGGTAGAGTGCTTATACTTCACTAGGAGATCACCCTTGGCGCTTCTGGTTCTTGGAGAGGGGCTCAACGTCACACATTTAGGGGATGCGGCTCCCACACCTAGCCTCGTTGTCACGTGCACACACCCACTCGAGCCGCTGTGACTCTCCACTCTCTCCTTAGGTAATATGATCTCCTCGATCCCCTTTTGGCTTATTAGTGCTACCCTCTACCCTGTCCACAGCAGTGGTTCTTGGTTCTTTCTCTCTCTCTCTCCTTCTTTACTACTTCCTGGGAAGCCTCACTAGGACAAGGGCAAACACCAGCAAATTGGGATACATTTACCGGACAAAGCACATACACGATACATACACACATATAATAATAATGAATCCTATACTCTATAATATCACAATCAGGTTGCTCTCCAACACAACCAGAACTCTACCATCAGCTTATCAAGTGGTATCCTATCTCCTGGTTCACCACCTGATACCATCAACCTCCTCAAGTTGATCAAGTCTACATACACTGTTGCACCATCAGCAAGAGAATATATATATGTATCTATAAATGTGTACAAAGAAAATCAGCATTTGCATGCAATAACATATATCAGTATAAATGTTCATTGATACACAACAATGATCAATCGATCACTCTATCAGTCCTAGAACGCATACATCTGTAGGTAATCCAGCCTACGACTGTAACTCTAAACTTCAGTATAAAACACTCCTTGACATAAGAATGCAAACAACCACTCACCTCTCACTGCGTCTTGCACACTAATGACAACCAAACACTATCAACTCCCTACAAGTAATCCACCAGAACTTCCCCTTCCACCTCTGGAAGTTCACTACCCTGATATCTTCAGGTTCTTCCGGGCTTCACTACCAGGATCCTCTGCAGCTCCTTCAGGCTGCTATCATGAAGTTTCCTTGAGCAACTACGGTGCTTCACCCTTCTGTTAGGTTCCTCACAGCTCTCCTGGCTGCTACACCATGAAGTTTCCTCGAGCAACTATGGTGCTTCTCCACCTCTACAGAAGCACGTGACACTCCTCTTCACTGCTTCTCACAGCTCGAGGTCCTCTGCTTCACTACCTTGGAGTCTCATCAGCTACTTCATCTGCAGGCTTCGAAGTTCTCAGCAACTTCTTCCCCAAAGACAAACCTGCAACCCATCGACACTCCAATAAAATTGTTTCCCCTTTAACACATAAACAAAAATAATCACACAATATGTTTGTCTCCAACCTCTATCTGTCCTCTACATACAGTGAGAGTGAACTCCCCCGTTTTGGGCGGGTCCATACTCCACCTCGCCCGGCGGCGGTCCTCACTCGCTGGGAGGGTCTTCCTCCGTCAGGAGCCGGGCTCCCTCAGTCGCCTGTCAGAGCTCAGAGGGGACGGACGTCGCTCCGTGTTCCTCCCTCTTCACTCTCCTATTTCAGGCTTTCTGCCTTATTAAAACATGTCTAACTTATAAATAAACATCGCTACTGTCGCTGGGCACACGACCAACTACAAGCAATCACTATGAACTGGCGTATATCGTGCTTACCACATTAACTGGTCGAGGGCGCTTCTCCCTCTGACGGCGTCTGGTCACGGCGCTTCCACGGCCCACAATAATGCCTCTGGGCGATTTAATAAACACTTCGTCGACCAGGACTTGAGACCACAACGTTCCCAGCTCGGTTCCACAGCTGGCACGTCTACACACTTCTCTTCTCTTCGAGATATATCACTAGGGGTTCCCTTCTGCGGGAGCTCAAACGGAGCGCGGCTTTTCCTGCGATGTCTGGCACTCAAGTGAGGTCAAGGTCCTCCGGAAGCGAGCCTCACGCCTCCAGCAAAATGTCCACCTCTCCTAGCCAGTCATTTATCTGTTTTCTCCTTCATTGCCCATAATCTCAAACTGTTATACATATCCAAGCAACTATTTTACATATGCGTTATCACCTCAATATTTGCTAGACCTTCTAATCAGGTCAGGCTTGATGAATAACTCTTAAGGAGGGAGACTCGTTTCTCCTGTAGGCTGAGATCATAACACTCCCCTCCCCTTATTTTTGAGAGTTATTCTAGTGGCTAGGCTCGAGATAATACATCCGCCACCGCACTGTCTCGTTCTTCACCCGATATACTCCCTTAGGAGTCTACAATTAGTTCGTTGCACCTTCCAACATCTGGCTCACAACTCGCCAGAAACATGATCTTCTCATAAACGATCTGACTTCTCTGGCACCTCTTGGCTAGGCTGTCCTCCTTGGACGCCTGCACTCCATCGGTCCACTCTACTTATTGTTTCCACCCTCCGTTTCCTCGTCTTCTTCTCTTCACGTCCAGAGTCAGACATCTGCTGTCTGTACCTCCTCTGTCATCTTCACACTTCCATCTACTTCCATTATACTTCCGTCTCCTTTCATCATACTTCACTCCCTTGTCTTCACCGACGATCCTCCCTTTCGTCTCATTTATCCGAGACCTCATCCTGTTTGACTTCCATCGAGTCCTCGGCTTTCTTCTATTCCTGCATGCTTGTATCATCTTCCTCTTCCCACATTTTTCACTTCTATACCACTCCATTTCTTCTCCTTCAACTCTTCTTCGTTCCCTAAAAGTTTCTTCGGGCACTGTACTACATCCAACAGCACTCGACCATACATGTCGCTTTGCCTCTCCCAAAGTGCTCGTAAGCATCTCTCCACACATACTGTCTCTTCTCCTTTCATTTTCTCGGCTATTACTCTTCACCATCTCTCCTCCACGTTTTCTGTGAAACATGCCAACTCTTGACATCTCAAACAACTTAACTCCACTATCCCTATGCCTCTGTGCTCGTGGACAACTTGACGCTCTACTCCCATTCTCAGTCTGTCCACATCCTTCCTCATTCCTACTCAGCACAGTTGCATTCGCCTTCCGACTCTTAATTTCAGCAGTCTGGGCTCTACTCAGGTCAACTCTCTTCACAGTATTCTTCTTCGGCTGGGCCATCTTCACTTTTGACCTCACCGAGACTCCATTTTCCTGGGCTGGACCTTCATCAAACAGCCACGCTATGTCTACGTCGATATCTTCCACCGGCTGAATCGACACTGTCTCACCTTCTCCAGTGTTCCTCGTCGGCCACCTCTGCCTTCGTCACTACCGAGACAGGGTACTCAATGGATTGGCGGTCTCCTGACGCATCTCCTCGGATGTCAGTCAGGTTCACACTCTCAGGTGTCCCACCCGTGCCGTGGCCTTCTGGGCACTCCTCTGGCACAGTCTCCGCTATGACTCTTGGCAACACCTTTGTCCCGCACAAGTCATTCCCCAGGATCACTTGGACTCCTGGAACAGGTATGTCGGGGCACACTCCCAACATCACCTCTGCCGACACATATTCCGACCTTAGCTGGACAGTGCATACGGGCATGTCACTCTCAGACAACAACCCATATACTCTCATCTTACTCCTGCCAGCTAACCGTCGATCATTCCCAATCAGGCTTCTCGTAATCAAGCTCTGATTAGCTCCGGTATCTCTTAAAATACCAACTTCTACCTCAGGTTGGCCTCCTACACTGATCCAACCTTTGCTCATGAACGGCCTATACCTCTCGTTCACTAAGTTCATCTTCTGTGGTTTGTCTCGGAACACATTAGTATATTTACCTCGGGGGTCACACATGGCCAGGGTCACAACTCTCTTGCCCTGTCGACAATCTCGCATCACGTGACCCAATCCGTTACATTGGTAACATCTCATCTGGGAGAAATCTCTCCTATACGTACCAGAGTAGCTCTGACTCTGCCCACTCGTATTGGAGTTCCTCGGGCCAGACGTACTACTCGTACTCTGTGGAGCTTTACTGGACTCTTGATTTCCTGGATAACGATCAGTTTCTCGTTTTGCTCCTCCATCTTCACTTTCAGACGAAGTGCGCGACCTACTCTTCTGAGTTTTAGGGTACTTACTTTTATCTGCCCATTTATCAAAATTTTTCTCATCCCAGACTCTTCTGGGTCTCTCATAATTTCTTCCTCCCCAGACTCCACTGGTCTGCCATTGCTGCGTCTCGCCTCGCTTCTCACTCTGTTCTCCCTCAAGCTCTTGTATGCTTCGGTAATCATATCCGCCCTATCTGCGGCATCTTTCACCTCCTTTATCCCTGCTTCTTGGATCTTGAACTTTGTTTCGGGATGCATCATCTCCAAAAACTTCTCCATGACCATCAGTTGCTTCAGGTCAGCGTAAGATCCAACTCCAGCAGCCTCAATCCATTTCTGGAATCGTCTTTCCAGATCTCTTGCTGTCTCAGCAAACGTACATGCTCCAACCTTCATTTCTCTGAAGCGCTTCCTATAAGCTTCTGGGGTTAACTGAAACGAGCGCAATATGCTGCTCTTTACTGTGGCATAATCCTGGCACTCTTCCAGTGACAATTGGGTGTATGCCTCCCTGGCTGCACCGGTCAATCTTAACTGGACCAGCTGGGCCCATTCCTCCTGTGGCCACTCCTTGATACTGGCTACTTTTTCAAAATGCTCGAAGAAGCTCTCTGCCTCTTCGGGCACAAACAAGGGAATGTCCTTCTCCCTAACCCTAACATCTGGTGGGTGTGATACCTGGGTGGTGCTCTCTGGCAACCCATGTTCAATCCTTTGCTCAGCCAAGGTTCTGTTCGCTTCTATCTGCAATTGTTTTGTTCTCTCTTTTTCTTTTTCGACCTCTAGTTTTGTTTTCTCTTTTTCGACCTCCAGTTTTTCTTTTTCTTTCTCCTGTTCCAACTCCAGTTCTCTTATTCTGGTTTTCTCTTTTTCTTTCTCCACCTCTAGTCTTGCTCTCTCAACTTCAGCCTGGTTTTCTCTTTTCTACTTCCAGCCTGGTTTTCTCTTTTTCTACTTCCAGCCTGGTTTTCTCTTTTATCTGGAGTTCTAATTTCATCTTTTCCAGCTGGAACTGTCTCTCCTTGTCCTCTCGTTGTTGCTGCATCTGGAGCTCTAACTGGAACCTCTCCAAGCTCCTATTTCGGCTACTCCTGCTACTGCGGCTACTCCTGCTACTCCTACTTGATCCCTGGGATCTCACTTCATCCTGCCCATCATCCTCCTTTCCACTTTCAGCTCCTTTTTGGGCTCCTTGCTCTGCCGCTTCATTTTTGGCTCTTAACTGCCTCAGGATCTCATCCTTCATCCCAGCTACTTTAGATGCTTTCAACCTAATGCCACATTTTTCTGCTATTTGTTTCAATTGATCCCTCGTGCAACCTTCCAAGTCCTCAGGCTTGCCTGACTCCACAAACGCTTGCACCTTCTCCATCTTGTCCTGTGAGTCTTCCCAAGAGAGAGAATATACACCTGCGGTCACACAGTTTATCTATTTCAGCAAGGGTGTACAAATCCACTCTTGGACATGGTGTGGGTGTGTCAGTTCGCTCTCCCGGACGGGCCCCCAATTTTTTATAGTCTGTGGGTTGGTTGGTGTTGTCGTCGTTGATCCTTCTCTACGGACAACCCAACCCACAACTCGGTAGAGTGCTTATACTTCACTAGGAGATCACCCTTGGCGCTTCTGGTTCTTGGAGAGGGGCTCAACGTCACACATTTAGGGGATGCGGCTCCCACACCTAGCCTCGTTGTCACGTGCACACACCCACTCGAGCCGCTGTGACTCCCCACTCTCTCCTTAGGTAATATGATCTCCTCGATCCCCTTTTGGCTTATTAGTGCTACCCTATACCCTGTCCACAGCAGTGGTTCTTGGTTCTTTCTCTCTCTCTCTCCTTCTTTACTACTTCCTGGGAAGCCTCACTAGGACAAGGGCAAACACCAGCAAATTGGGATACATTTACTGGACAAAGCACATACACGATACATACACACATATAATAATAATGAATCCTATACTCTATAATATCACAATCAGGTTGCTCTCCAACACAACCAGAACTCTACCATCAGCTTATCAAGTGGTATCCTATCTCCTGGTTCACCACCTGATACCATCAACCTCCTCAAGTTGATCAAGTCTACATACACTGTTGCACCATCAGCAAGAGAATATATATATGTATCTATAAATGTGTACAAAGAAAATCAGCATTTGCATGCAATAACATATATCAGTATAAATGTTCATTGATACACAACAATGATCAATCGATCACTCTATCAGTCCTAGAACGCATACATCTGTAGGTAATCCAGCCTACGACTGTAACTCTAAACTTCAGTATAAAACACTCCTTGACATAAGAATGCAAACAACCACTCACCTCTCACTGCGTCTTGCACACTAATGACAACCAAACACTATCAACTCCCTACAAGTAATCCACCAGAACTTCCCCTTCCACCTCTGGAAGTTCACTACCCTGATATCTTCAGGTTCTTCCGGGCTTCACTACCAGGATCCTCTGCAGCTCCTTCAGGCTGCTATCATGAAGTTTCCTTGAGCAACTACGGTGCTTCACTGTTAGGTTCCTCCACAGCTCTCCTGGCTGCTACACCATGAAGTTTCCTCGAGCAACTATGGTGCTTCTCCACCTCTACAGAAGCACGTGACACTCCTCTTCACTGCTTCTCACAGCTCGAGGTCCTCTGCTTCACTACCTTGGAGTCTCATCAGCTACTTCATCTGCAGGCTTCGAAGTTCTCAGCAACTTCTTCCCCAAAGACAAACCTGCAACCCATCGACACTCCAATAAAATTGTTTCCCCTTTAACACATAAACAAAAATAATCACACAATATGTTTGTCTCCAACCTCTATCTGTCCTCTACATACAGTGAGAGTGAACTCCCCCGTTTTGGGCGGGTCCATACTCCACCTCGCCCGGCGGCGGTCCTCACTCGCTGGGAGGGTCTTCCTCCGTCAGGAGCCGGGCTCCCTCAGTCGCCTGTCAGAGCTCAGAGGGGACGGACGTCGCTCCGTGTTCCTCCCTCTTCACTCTCCTATTTCAGGCTTTCTGCCTTATTAAAACATGTCTAACTTATAAATAAACATCGCTACTGTCGCTGGGCACACGACCAACTACAAGCAATCACTATGAACTGGCGTATATCGTGCTTACCACAGATTAACTGGTCGAGGGCGCTTCTCCCTCTGACGGCGTCTGGTCACGGCGCTTCCACGGCCCACAATAATGCCTCTGGGCGATTTAATAAACACTTCGTCGACCAGGACTTGAGACCACAACGTTCCCAGCTCGGTTCCACAGCTGGCACGTCTACACACTTCTCTTCTCTTCGAGATATATCACTAGGGGTTCCCTTCTGGCGGGAGCTCAAACGGAGCGCGGCTTTTCCCTGCGATGTCTGGCACTCAAGTGAGGTCAAGGTCCTCCGGAAGCGAGCCTCACGCCTCCAGCAAAATGTCCACCTCTCCTAGCCAGTCATTTATCTGTTTTCTCCTTCATTGCCCATAATCTCAAACTGTTATACATATCCAAGCAACTATTTTACATATGCGTTATCACCTCAATATTTGCTAGACCTTCTAATCAGGTCAGGCTTGATGAATAACTCTCAAGGAGGGAGACTCGTTTCTCCTGTAGGCTGAGATCATAACACTTACCACCACATACTACACACCCCACCACACTACCACACACCCCACCACTCTACCACACACCCCGCCACACTACAACACTACCACACACTCTACCACACACCCCAACACAGTACCACACACCCATCCACACTACCACACACCCATCCACACTACCACAGACACTATCACACACCCCATCACAATACCACACAACCTCACCACACTACCATACACCCCACCACACTACCACACAACCCCACCACTCTACCTCACACCCCACCACACTACCACACACCCCACCACACAACCACACACCCACCCACACTACCACAGACACTATCTCTACATGGAGAGCTAAGCTGCTGGACGTGGCAACAAGAAACTTTCTAAGCCAGCACACCAAAGAACCAACAAGAATGAGAGGAGAAGATGAACCAGCAATGCTTGATTTGATATTTACCCTAAATGAATGAGATATAAGGGAAGTTAAGATGGAAGCGCCCTTGGGAATGAGTGACCACAGTGTATTGAACTTTGAGTACCTGGTAGAGCTAGGACTTATCTCCCCCAAAAAGAACTAGGAATCAAAAGGCTGGCATACCGAAAGGGGAATTATGAACAGATGAGAAGTTTCCTAAGTGAAATACCTTGGGACACAGACCTCAGAGACAAGTCTGTACAGGGTATGATGGACTATGTTACCCAAAAGTGTCAGGAGGCAGTAAACAGGTTCATCCCGGCCCAAAGGGAAAAATCCGAGAAGCAACAGAAGAATCCATGGTATAATAGGGCATGTATGGAAGCGAAGAAACTGAACAAAAAGGCGTGGAGGAACTTCCGGAATAACAGAACACCAGAAAGCAGAGAGAGATACCAGAGAACCAGGAATGAGTACGTCAGGGTGAGAAGAGAAGCAGAGAAAAATTTTGAAAATGATATAGCAAACAAAGCCAAGACCGAACCAAAGCTACTCCACAGTCACATCAGAAGGAAAACAACAGTGAAAGAACAGGTATTGAAACTTAGAACAGGCGAGGACAGGTATACAGAGAATGACAGAGAGGTGTGTGAGGAACTCAACAAGAGGTTCCAGGAGGTCTTCACAATAGAACAGGGTGAGGTCACTGTGCTAGGAGAAAGGGAGGTAAACCAGGCGGCCTTGGAGGAGTTCGAAATTACGAGAGAGGAGGTCAAGAGACACCTGCTGGATCTGGATGTTAGAAAGGCTGTTGGTCCAGATGGGATCTCACCATGGGTACTGAAAGAGTGTGCAGAGGCACTTTGCCTGCCACTCTCCATAGTGTATAGTAAGTCACTAGAGACGGGAGACCTACCAGAAATATGGAAGACGGCGAATGTGGTCCCAATATACAAAAAGGGCGACAGACAAGAGGCACTGAACTACAGGCCAGTGTCCTTGACTTGTATACCATGCAAGGTGATGGAGAAGATCGTGAGAAAAAACCTGGTAACACATCTGGAGAGAAGGGACTTCGTGACAAATCGCCAACATGGATTCAGGGAGGGTAAATCTTGCCTTACAGGCTTGATAGAATTCTACGATCAGGTGACACAGATTAAGCAAGAAAGAGAGGGCTGGGCGGACTGCATTTTCTTGGATTGTCGGAAAGCCTTTGACACAGTACCGCATAAGAGGCTGGTACATAAGCTGGAGAGACAGGCAGGTGTAGCTGGTAAGGTGCTCCAGTGGATAAGGGAGTATCTAAGCAATAGGAAGCAGAGAGTTACGGTGAGGGGTGAGACCTCCGATTGGCGTGAAGTCACCAGTGGAGTCCCACAGGGCTCTGTACTCGGTCCTATCTTGTTTCTGATATATGTAAATGATCTCCCGGAGGGTATCGATTCATTTCTCTCAATGTTTGCGGACGATGCTAAAATTATGAGAAGGATTAAAACAGAAGAGGACTGTTTGAGGCTTCAAGAAGACCTAGACAAGCTGAAGGAATGGTCGAACAAATGGTTGTTAGAGTTTAACCCAACCAAATGTAATGTAATGAAGATAGGTGTAGGGAGCAGGAGGCCAGATACAAGGTATCATCTGGGAGAGGAAATTCTTCAGGAGTCAGAGAAGGAAAAAGACTTGGGGGTTGATATCACGCCAGACCTGTCTCCTGCAGCACATATCAAGCGGATAACATCAGCGGCATATGCCAGGCTGGCCAACATACGAACGGCATTCAGAAACTTGTGTAAAGAATCATTCAGAACTTTGTATACCACATATGTCAGGCCAATCCTGGAGTATGCAGCCCCAGCATGGAGTCCATATCTAGTCAAGGATAAGACTAAACTGGAAAAGGTTCAAAGGTTTGCCACCAGACTAGTACCCGAGCTGAGAGGTATGAGCTACGAGGAGAGACTACGGGAATTAAACCTCACTTCGCTGGAAGACAGAAGAGTTAGGGGGGACATGATCACCACATTCAAGATTCTGAAGGGGATTGATAGGGTAGATAAAGACAGTCTATTTAACACAAGGGGAACACGCACAAGGGGACACAGGTGGAAACTGAGTGCCCAAATGAGCCACAGAGATATTAGAAAGAACTTTTTTAGTGTCAGAGTGGTTGACAAATGGAATGCATTAGGAAGTGATGTGGTGGAGGCTGACTCCATACACAGTTTCAAGTGTAGATATGACAGAGCCCGATAGGCTCATGAATCTGTACACCTGTTGATTGACGGTTGAGAGGCGGGACCAAAGAGCCAGAGCTCAACCCCCGCAAACACAACTAGGTGAGTACAACTAGGTGAGTACAGACCCCACCACACTATTACACACCCCATCACAATACCACACAATCACAATACACACAACCTCACCATACTACCATGCACCCCACCACTCTACCACACACCCCACCACTCTACCACACACCCCACCACACTACCACACACCCCACCACACTAAACCAGGAATTTGCAGACCCCAACACAACAGTCCCAGAGATAAGAGGGGAACCCACAACCAGCATCCCAGCAACACCATGAGGGGAGGTCAACACCACCACCCCCCTCTGCATAGAAACGCTCCCTTCCCCTAACCCTACCTGCCCCCACCCAAATCCTCACCCATCCTCCCTCCCCCCCCCATTCTGACCCTATCACCCTTTCCCACCATGCCCCCCTTCCCGCCTTTCCCCCCCTGACACCCCCTCCCCCTCCCCCTCCATCCCATACCCTCCCTATCCTTCCTCCTCCTCACCCCGTATCCTCCATGTCCCCCTTATCTCCTTAACCCACACCTACCTGTTCCCCCTTCCCTTAAACCCCCACCCCCAACCCCAAAATCCTCTGAGACCATGCAAACCACCTCACAGATCTTCTCACCCAGGGAACAGCTTCCCACACCAGCAGAATGCTCGCCAAGTAAGGGACTAGAAAATGAACAGAAGAAAGTGAGCATCAAGGCAATGTACACTAACATAAATGGGATTACAAATAAAACAAGTGAACTCGGGGAATGGGCACTAGAAGACATAATAGCACTCACAGAAACAAATCTAACGAAAACCATAACAAATGCAGTGTTTCCACAGGGCTACTATCTAGTGAGGAAAGAGAGGAAAGGGAGAGGAGGAGGTGGTGTAGCTTTGCTAATAAGAGAAGGTTGGAGTTTTGAAGAGATGGCAATTCAGAACTGTGAAGGTTTCAGTGACTACATATCAGGCACCATAGCAACTGGAGGACAGAAAATTATAGTAGAAGTCATATATAAACCCCCACCGATCGACAGAAGACCCAGACAGAAATTTGATAAAAACTACTTGGCCATCATCAATATAATAGAGAGAGCAGCTTCTGTGGCTAGCAGGAACGGATCCAGAATACTAATCATGGGAGACTTCAGCCATGGGAAGATAGATTGGGGGAACAGAGACCCACATGGAGGACCAGACACATGGAGAGCTAAGCTGCTGGATGTAGCAACAAGAAACTTTCTAAGTCAACACGACAAGGGACCGACAAGAATAAGAGGAGGGGATGAACCAGCCTTGCTTGATCTGATATTTACCCTAAATGAGTCGGATATAAGGAAAGTTAAGTTGAAAGCCTCCTTGGTTATGAGTGATCATAGTGTATGGAGCTTTGAGTTCCTGGTTCAAATAGAAATTATCACCCCCCAAAAAAAGAACTGGGAAACAAAGGGCTGGCGTACCGAAAAGGAAACTTTGAGGAGATGAATAAATTCTTAAGGGATATACATTAGGACAGAGAACTCAGAACCAAGTCTGTACAAGACATGATGGACTATGTCACCCAAAAATGTCAGAAAGCTGTAAGCAGGTTTGTCCCAGCCCAACGGGAAAAAACAGAGAAGCAAATGAAGAATCCGTGGTTTAATAGGGAATGTATGAAAGCAAAGAAGCTGAACAAAAGGTCATGGAGGAACTTCCGTAATAACAGAACACCAGAAAGTAGAGAGAGATACCAGAGAACCAGGAACAAGTATGCTAGTGTGAGAAGAGCAGCTGAGAAAAGGTATGAAAATGATGTAGCTAATAAAGCCAAGACCGAACCAAAGCTATTTCACAGTCACATCAGGCGGTAGACAACAGTGAAATAACAGGTGATGAAACTTAGGGTGGGCGAGGACAGGTACATAGAGAATGACAACGAGGTGTGTGTGAAGAAGTCAACAAGAGGTTCCAGGAGGTCTTTACAATAGAACAGGGAGATGTCACAGCACTAGGAGAGGTGGCAACAAACCAGGTGACCTTGGAAAGGTTTGAAATTACAAGAGATTAGATCAAGAAGCACCTATTGGAGCTGGATGTGAGAAGAGCTGTTGGGCCGGACAGGAAACTCGCCATGGGTTTTGAAAGAGTGTGCAGGAGCACTTTGCTTGCCACTCTCCATAGTGTATAGTAGGTCACTGGAAAAGGGAGACCTACCAGAAATATGGAAGACTGCTAATGTAGTACCAACATACACAAAGGGTGACAGACAAGAGGCACTGAACTACAGGCCAGTGTCCTTAACTTGTATACCATGCAAGGTGATGGAGAAGATTGTGAGAAAAACCTAGTAACACATCTGGAGAGCAGAGACTTCGTGACAACCCATCAACATGGGTTCAGGGAGGGTAAATCTTGCCTTACAGGCTTGATAGAATTCTATGATCAGGTGACAAAGATTAAGCAAGAGAGAGAAGGATGGGCGGACTGCATTTTTTTGGACTGTCGGAAAGCCTTTGACACAGTACCCCATAAAAGGTTGATGCATAAGCTGGAGAAATAGGCAGGAGTAACTGGTAGGGCGCTCCAGTGGATAAGGGAGTACTTAAGCAATAGGAAGCAGAGAGTTACAGTGAGGGGTGAGACCTCAGAATGGCGTGAAGTCACCAGTGGAGTCCCATAGGGCTCTGTACTCGAATCTATCCTGTTTCTGATATTCGTAAATGCTGATATTCTGATATTCGTTTCTGATATTCGTCTATACCCAGAGGGTATAGACTCATTCCTTTCAATGTTTGCTGACGACGCTAAAATTATGAGAAGGATTAAGACAGAGGAGGACAGCTTGAGGCATGAAGAAGACCTGGACAAGCTGCAGGAATGGTCGAATCAAATGGCTGTTAGAGTTTAACCCAAGCAAATGTAATGTAATGAAGCTAGGGGTAGGAAGCAGGAGACCAGATACAAGGTATCATTTGGACGATGAAATACTTTAAGAGTCAGAGAGAGAGAAAGACCTGGGGGTTGATATTATGCCAGACCTGTCCCCTGAAGCTCATATCAAGAGGATAACATCAGCAGCATATGCCAGGTTGGCTAACATAAGAACAGCCTTTAGAAACTTGCGTAAGGAATCTTTCAGAACATTATATACCACATATGTCAGACCAATCCTGGAGTATGTGGCTCCAGCATGGAGTCCATATCTAGTCAAGCATAAGACTAAACTGGAAAAGGTTCAAAGGTTTGCCACCAGAATGAGAGGTATGAGCTACGATACCTGGTTGATACCTGGCTGAATGGGTTCTGGGAGTTCTTCTACTCCCCAAGCCCGGCCCGAGGCCAGACTTGACTTGTGAGAGTTTGGTCCACCTGGCTGTTGCTTGGAGCGGCCTGCAGGCCCACATACCCACCATAGCCCCGTTGGTCCGGCACTCCTTGAAGGAAACAATCTAATTTCCTCTTGAAGACGTCCACAGTTGTTCCTGCAATATTTCTGATGCTCGCTGGTAGGACGTTGAACAACCGTGGACCTCTGATGTTCATACAGTGTTCTCTGATTGTGCCCATGGCACCTCTGCTCTTCACTGGCTCTATTCTGCATTTCCTTCCATGTCGTTCACTCCAGTACGTTGTTATTTTACTGTGCAGATTTGGGACCTGTCCCTACAGTATTTTCTTTGTGTATATTATTTGATATCTCTCTTGTCTTCTTTCTAGTGAGTACATTTGGAGAGCTTTGAGACGATCCCAATAATTTAGGTGCTTTATCTCGTCTATGTGTGCCATAGTATGTTCTCTGTATTCCCTCTATTTCAGCAATCTCTCCTGCCCTGAAGGGGGAAGTGAGTACTGAGCAGTACTCAAGACGGAACAACACAAGTGACTTGAAGAGTACAACCATTGTGATGGGATCTCTGGACTTGAAGGTTCTCGTAATCCATCCTATCATTTGTCCAACCCGTTCTCGCACTTTCGTATAATCAATATTGACTTAATAAATACGTGCATATGTGACATACTAAACATACTAGTTTACTTTGAAAAGCTTCATAGAAAACACCGACCTTACCTAACCTTACTTATTATGTTAAGACAAGCATTTAATTCCTTCGTAATTACAATTATTACATAACCTATACTTATAATAGGTTAAGTAATAATTGTAATTACGAAGCAATAAGATGCTTATCTTAACATACTAAGAAGCTTAGGTAAGGTCGGTGTTTTCTATGAAGCTTTTCAAGGTAAACTAGTATGTTTAGTATGGCAGTGGTTTTCGCTTTTGATTTAGCATATGCGAAAAAATATTTTGGGTTTTTCTTTATTTCTTGAATTGCTTTCTGTTCTAGTTACCTTTCTTCAGTCTGATTGGAATGCTTCAGTTTCTGTTCGATTTCTTCAATCTCCCTGTTTAAATTATTTCTTCTTTGTATGGAGAGTCGTGTCTGCTTAAGCATTTCCGTTAATTTCTTCCTTCCTTTGTAATGTCGTCTGCGTTCTCTTTCTTCATTTACCTATTTCTGGCTTTCCTCAAAGGAACATGTTTCAGACAGACTTGATATGCTTCAGAAGTCAGTTTTTCTATTCCTTGTGTAGGATTTCTATTTCTTAGAACATTTTCCCATTGAATGTTTGTAAGTTCCCTGTTTATTTTCTCCCAGTTTATCCTCTTATTATTAAAATTGAATTTATTGAATAACCCTTCTCATTTGTTGTTTCTCTTGGGCCGACTACCGTTATTAATGTTAGTTTGCACTTCAATGAGCTTGTGGTCCGAGTACGTAGTGTCTGAGACAGTAATGTCTCTGATTAGCTCCTCATTGTTCGTGATATCAGGTCCAGCGTGTTCTCGTTCCTAGTTGGTTCTGTAATCTGCTGACTGAGCGAGAATTTGTCACAGAATCTCAGTAGTTCTCTGACCTGTGGTTGGTTATTTCCAGGTTGATTTCCTGCTATGATGTTTTTGCTTACTATTCTCCATTTTAAACAGGGTAGATTGAAGTCTCCGAGGAAGATGATATCTGGTTCTGGGTTTGCTAGGTTATCAGGGATATTCTCTATTTTGTGGATCTGTTCAGTGAATTCCTCAACTGTTGCATCTGTCGGTTTGTATATTAAAATAATAAGTAGATTCATATTTTCTACCTTGATTCCAAGTACCTCTACCACCTCATTGGACCAGTTCAGAAGCTCTGTCTCTGTTCGGGAGTCTCTATGAGGAGAGACTACGGGAATTAAACCTCACTTCGTTGGAAGACAGAAGAGTTACGGGGGACATGATCACCACATTCAAGATTCTCAAGGGAATCAACAGGGTTGATAAAGACAGGCTATTTAACACAAGGGGCACAGGCACTAGGGGACACAGGTGGAAACTGAGTGCCCAAATGAGCCACAGAGATATTAGAAAGAACATTTTTAGTGTCAGAGTGGTTGACAAATGGAATGCATTAGGATATAATGTGGTGGAGGCTGACTCCATACACAGTTTCAAGTGTAGATATGATAGAGCCCAATAGGCTCAGGAACCTGTACACCTGTTGATTGACGGTTGAGAAGTGGGTCCAAAGAGCCAGAGCTCAACCCCCGCAAACACAACTAGGTGAGTACACACGAGTGGGATGGCTCGTACAAAGGTGTGGTGGATTGCGAGTGACGAAATGGATGACTAGGCGAGGTGGAATTCATTGTCCCAAAGAGCGGGGTAATTCTCACTCAATTACTACCAGAGACTTCTACAAATCACTAGATAGCCTTCCACATTTCCACTGCTGCCAGGTATCTTGGTCAATATAACAGATGACCTCAGATGTTGACAATAAACATGGATCACAAGTGCAGACTAGTTGCACCTGCTAGACCGCATGTTTGAGACACTCTCAGTACTCTCATAAATATCAAAATACCATCTCGCCGCATCTTGACCCGGCCAGACGGATTCGCAGTTACGGCATGATAACGAATGTTTTATTTAATGGTCGCTATAGACCGTGCTGATTCATGGCTCGGAGGAGCCACGAGATAGCATGTCTCTCCAACACAACGACCCCAGGCAGACTTCCCTGACGTGCTCGGGCAGGTGTGGAGCACGCTGCCTTCCCTCTCTTTTACTTAATCAATCAGAGAGCAAAGCACCTACTCTTCCTAGGTATACCGAGTGATTATATATGTAAGAGCTATCAATGAGTGCTCTTTCCCTCGTGTTATGCGACTCTGGTGACATGACATCACAGCACGGGAGGTCTACTTGGCTGACGTCACCGCCTGCCAGCCGTGCTACTCCCAGCGAGAACCGTTAGCTTACTGACTGTGAGAGTGTTAAGTTGTGGAATAAAATGAAATTGGTATAAGGAATTGAGCTCGGAAAATCTCTAAATATTTTCTTTAATTCTTTAAGGGGGCATATCATTTTAAATCGTTATAAATTAAAAGTTGTTCAATTTGCTTATAAATTTATTTATGAAATGGTTATAGAAAGAGCTGCAACTGGTCCAAGTTTCACCATCACACCCTAAACAGAAAAGGAGAAAAAAAAATTCACAACGTATTATGCAACGAATGTTCAACATTCTCAAATAATCTCAGGGAACACATGTGTCAACTAAAATGTCTACTATGTGCTGTAGAAGCACAAACTCTTGTAATAATTGTAATATGTATGTGCAATATATTTATATGTAAATTTTTTTTTTCTTTTTTTTTCTTTTTTTTTGGTCAATTTTTTTTTCTCGTTTGTTATCAAGGGATTTGCATGAAACTTACACACCTTGCTCAATGCATGCCTATCTGCATGGGTGCCAATTATGAACGAAATCCGTCGAAGTCAAGCTCAGCTACAGGTGGCCGAACTTGGATCTTTATTTTACTCTGGAAAGTAATTTACACCTTCAAAGTACTTCAGAGCTTTCATTTATTAATCAATTTACATGCAAATTACACATTATATGTAGCGTTTGTGCTTCTACAACATCGCGTAGACATGTTAGTCCAAAGTCTATTTGTTGATTTTATAAAAATTTATAAATATCATATATTGCATATTTTTTTAGAAGGGTAACTTTGAATAATTATATTATTGCACTAAACACTTTTTTGATAAAACTGATCACTAGAATCCTTTATTATGTGCATAATTTAATATCTGAGTGTTATAGAAATGATTTTAGTTGACACATGTGTTCCCTGAAACTATTTGAAAATTCGTTGCATAATTCGTTGTTTATTTTTTTTCTCCTTTTCTGTTTAGGGTGTGATGGTGAAACTTGGACCAGTTGCAGCCCTTTCTATAACCATTTCATAAATAAATTTATAAGCAAATTGAACCACTTTTAATTTTACATGAATATGCCTCCTTAACCTTTATTCCTGTCGTGATATTCAATTAGGTCGCCTGAGGAAGGACTTGCTTAGCTAACACACCAGTGTAGTAAGCAGCTCATTCCTCACTTTGAGACCATGTATGAACAATTGACTAGGCACGAGCAAACGCCGAGACACCCAAAGAAAATTTAAATCCCCTCCACTAGGCCGTCGACCTTCGCCATTCGCCGAAGCGAATCTAGCGAGTAGGTCAAGGGCTCTCACAACAATAATTTATTGTTGTGTGGTGCCATATATTTGGTCCAAAACTCAGAATCAGTCTCATTTTTATTAGTCGAGTGTGAAGAACACTTGCATAACAATTATATTGTGTGGGGTGTAACGAAAAGACAGTGTTAACCATAACAACTTAGTTTATTCAATAAAGTACTAACTACTACAACAAAACAAAAGAAATATCGATGACGTTACTCGAAATCCTTCCTGTGACACTATCAATGACAGCTAGACACCAGCCCCTCGAACTGCATAATGAACTAACTCGAACATAAGCGTGACCACAGAGGAATCAACAAGAAACAAGAACTAACAGATCTATAATCACAATTAAAACAAATGACACAGTGGGTTCTGAAACACGTCTCCAGTAACCTCCTAACTGTTCTACGCCTCAGTGCAGTCTACACCTGCAATGGCGGTTGCAATGCAATCAAATCAGTAGCCTTTCAATGACAATAATAACTAATGGGTTCACTGGCAACTCCAGCAACCCTTCCTCAAATTAATCCTTACGTTAACACTCCGTCCCACGGACGATCAACAATCAATAACAATTGATTTACGTTAATAACAAAATAGCATTTACGGTAATAACAAGGTAACATTTACGTTAAATTAATAACTCTTACAACTGTCACTAGTAACGCGGAAATTACACAACACTCTACCCGTCGAGCATTCAGTGAGAAAATCCCATTAATCCCTGTACTACCAGACAGCTGATTAATCTCTTAACTAGTTACATTAATTTACGTTAATCGGGTACTAATCACTCAGCGATGGTAAACTCTGATTTACAATGTCCAAAGTGCTAAGAGAACGGTAATCACTCGTGATTGCCTTTGGAGTAATTAATTACTATCCTCAAGATCAATAATTAAACAATTAAAATACGCAACCTTTCACACTGGCTCAGCAATTTACATTAAGGTATGAATTCCGTCTAAGCCTTCCATACTCAGACCAGTTCAGGTGGCAAATAACAGTAATTAGCCCCATGTTTACGTTATTCTAAAATGACGTTACTCCTCCCACGAGTCAATCAAGTGCCGGTACTTCCGGGCAGATAACTAACGACGTTACGTTAATGGAACAATGGAGCCTTCGTGTGAGTCGATCAAACAAGGATCGAGGTTAATTACTTTGACTTCCTGAAACACGTCAATTACCCGGCCCACTGACCGTTAATTACGACAGACAATACTCTAATTCTTATCCGGCTGATGGCTAGGCTCATTGAGACTTCCGTAGCTGCTTGCAGGAAAGTAAATTAACCCAAACATATTCTACGTTACTCAAATTGTCAAAGAACAAATTCTCTTAAAGCAATGGGCATTCCCTTTGTTACGTTATATTAATTGCCTCACAATCACCTCACTGAATACTGGACTTCGATGTCCTACCAGATAACCAGGAGAATATATGTGTACCCAAGTACTCGTCTACAGCCGAGTTCACCCACGACAATGACAAATCACACTAACAAATCACAGTGATTTACGTTACAATCCGGTTGCAATGACAATACTGCAGAACCTAGTAAAATAACATACAGTACATGAACCCTCTAGAACACTGCCCCACAATGGCTTTACTGAACTGCAATCACATACGTTGATGCTCAACACTAGCAACAATCACCATCAAATAACAACCCCTCTGCAATAACACACATGGCAAGTACTCTAATTTCCAAGTATTAGAATACTGCACACACTTACTTACTGTTGCAAATGACCCCAGTGCTCTCTATAACCCCTAGAACATAGGTCAACATATTGCAATCACCACACAGTAAATAACACAATGACACTGGGCACCGTGACACTACAATTATAAATATATATATATATATATATATATATATATATATATATATATATATATATATATATATATATATATATATATATATATATATATATATATATATATATATATATATATATATAATTACTGCTGACACATGTAGCCTACAGCTATCAAACGTTATTGGGAACACTAAGGAGATTTCGCACTCCTTAAATCACATGGGTGAGTGATTTATCGATCACGCATGCCGATAAACACTCTCGAGAGTTACGTTACTCGACAGAGCGATGGCGGTCTCTCCCGACAGCCTCGTCTCTCACCAAATTCTACCAAAATTACGTTAATACTGCAACCAGAATACATATATATATATATATATATATATATATATATATATATATATATATATATATATATATATATATATATATATATATATATATATATATATATATATATATAAATCACACTTGTCACGGTCCTGGGAACAATAAAAGAAATTAAGACCTCACTGTGGTACACTCCACAATAATCATTTCCAGGAATCACTGACGTTACACACATACCTGAGTGCTCAGTGTTGGAATTCCACACCTGCAAGACTACACATGGAAATGATATCACTCCGTCCCACGGACGATCAAAAATGATTTAATTACCACAATGGAATAATATAATTATTACATGGACATCCTCACAGTCCTTAGCTAATCTATGTATACTCTGTTCCCGTGTGTACCCACACATACACACACACTGTACGTCTGTGTACACAAGACGTAAGTCCCAATGGACTGACAAGATGACAATAAAGGGTGATTATCTCCTCGTCCACACTTCACTTCACCTCACAGGTGCTGCGTGACGATGTGACAGAACACTTGACCTCGAATTCAAGCTTTTAGAGACTAACTGATCACCAGAAATACACACATAGGTACTTATTCATTCATACTGCCGGCTTACACACCATTCCCATACATCAGGCACTCCACTACGGGTGGCTGGCTCGCTCACGGCAGTGGTAGCTGGCGTAGGCGGCGGTAGTACCTCACGTGGTATTTTACGTACAATTGGCGCGCACTCAAACCCAACCAACTCACAACACGGCTCGGTTCGCACCCTCGACCCACCGGTGAAGTGAGGCGTTCGTACCCAGGTGACGCGCACAACGATAGCGTCTTACACAAACATGGGAAATCTGCCTTAAACACTGACACGAATTTCCCCTTTCCCATCAACTGCTACAGAGCACTAGCAAGTCTAATCATCACTGGTATGGGATCTACGAGTCTGTTACAGCTCGTATGCACATTATCCCACGATCCCAGATCACAAGATCTTCTCTACCCACTCACGGTTCACAATGTCTTTTCCCCCCCTTCGAGCGACGACTTCGGCCAGATTCTGTGACGACCCAGTCGTAGATGAAGCAGGAGGTGAAGCAGTTGGGTAGTCAAGCCACCACGACGCCCTATATTCAATTTGGCCGAATTGAGTACAGAGAGCGTCTTGACAGAGTGGCAGCTTATGTTCAGAATGACGCTTACACCGACGATTCCCGCGTCCTCCTCGAAATAACCAGTGAGAGGAAGGCATACAGCGGCCTACCCCTCTCAACCAATCAGCGACGGTGTAGCATAGCCCCTAGGGCAACTCCAAGATGGCCGACCAACATGGCGGCTCAAGATGTTTACTAAGATGGCGGCTGTTTCCATGACGGCGACTCAAGTGGCCAGCGAGCGCGGGAGGCCCACAGCTCACCCCACGCCTGCGGCCTAGCTGTTCCCACGCAAAGTTGAGTCTCGCTCAAGCCATACAATGAGATGATGCTATCGGCTCTAGCACTGTCCACAGACATGCTACCCCGGCCAGGGTAACATTTCTGGACTGCTGATGACTGGGGCTCTCACATGAGCCCAAACACTATATGTTTCGGTTACCAAACTTAAGTCCACCCACTTAACAAGTGCACTTAACAAGTGTACTGGCTCCCACAGGCATAAGAGCACTATTGTTAGTGAGCTGGTGAACCATCTCCTCACACTGACCACAACTCCCCCTCTGCGACTCACTGCACATTTTACATGTAAAACATACTAAATGCTGTATCTACTCTGACAGAGTAGTTACAGCTGCCTTTAGTCTCAATGGAATGGTCTGGGGCTTGGCTGTCCCTAGACACCAAACAAACGATGTTTCGTGAAAAAATTACCACAAATAGGTCCTGTGCACCCCTGATGTACCTCATGTCCTAGTGTGTGCATTCCACTACACAAAAGTCCAGAATTTTACCATCAATTACCATATTTTTGTAACATTTAGTAGAACTTTATATAGTGAATATTTATTTGAATGTGAATATGAAAATGTATATTAGTGTTTCATATACATTTCTAACCAACTTCAAGTTCAAGTATGTTTATTGAGACAAGAAAGAAAGAAATCTCAAAGGGATAGAGTAGCTTAGGCTATTCTACCCCCTACATTTCTAATCTATGCTTGAAATGTAAATCTCTCAAACAAATTTAATTATCGGAGTTCACTGTAGAGTTTTCATCTAACTGGTAATATTATAAAGAGGCAAATTAAACACATTGTGTTCTAGAGAATAATGAAACGAAAATATAATTAATAATCACACTATAAACTTATCATATTGTTCCAGTTGCTTATCCTTTTTTTCTATCGAGACAAGGTGGATAGCTTCCAAGTCCACCCGACCAGTCAATGATCGGGTTGACATAACACTTGTGTCTCAACATGACTTGAGGAGTCCGGTATTGACCACAGTCGGCCACAGACAGTTGTTAGAGTGCTGCAACCTTCATGCTCATTTACAGGGCCCAAGTCTCTGCGCGGGTGCGTTGACCCGTTCTTTGGATTGACTGTTACAGTTTTCGTGATGGCCAGTGTGGGAGAGATGCGTCCGACTCTGTCAGAGATCCTGGAATTCGCAAATGCTGTAGATATGTGACGATGAGCAGTCAAAGTTCAGGAATTTTAAATATCAATTGACGACCTTGGAATCCAGAAGCTCAGTGATGGGGTAATTGATTTTGAAATTCGTGGATGAATCGTCGTTTATGAGGTTTATGGACAGAACTGAGGGTTGTGATTATTAGTTAAGGGGCGATTGTTGCTCAGTGAAGGTCGACGACCTCGGGATAGGACACAACCTATGAAGTTGTGTGTGAAGTTGTCCATATTTCTTGATGCTTCTATATTGGAGCGGAGTCTTGAGGTGGGTAGAATATAGTTGTGCATTAATTGGCTGTTGATTGCTGGTGTTGACTTTTTGATGTGTAGTGCCTCGCAAACGTCAAGCCGTCTGCTATCGCTGTATCTATCGATGATTTCTGTGTTGTTTACTAGGATTTCTCTGGCGATGGTTTGGTTGTGGGAAGAGATTATATGTTCCTTAATGGAGCCCTGTTGCTTATGCATCGTTAAACGCCTAGAAAGAGATGTTGTTGTCTTGCCTATATACTGGGTTTTTTGGAGCTTACAATCCCCAAGAGGGCCTTTGAAGGCATAGACGACGTTGGTCTTTTTTAAAGCGTTCTGCTTTGTGTCTGGAGAGTTTCTCATGAGTAGGCTGGCCGTTTTTCTGGTTTTATAGTAAATCGTCAGTTGTATCCTCTGATTTTTTTCTGTAGGGATAACGTTTCTATTAACAGTATCTTTCAGGACCCTTTCCTCCGTTTTATGAGCTGTGGAAAAGAAGTTCCTGTAAAATAGTCTAATAGGGGGTATAGTTGTTGTGTTAGTTGTCTCTTCAGAGGTTGCATGGCGTTTCACTTTCCTTCTTATGATGTCTTCCACGAAACCATTGGAGAAGCCGTTGTTGACTAGGACCTGCCTTACCCTACAGAGTTCTTCGTCGACTTGCTTCCATTCTGAGGTGTGGCTGAGGGCACGGTCGACTTAAGCGTTAACAACACTCCTCCTGTACCTGTCCGGGCAATCACTGTTGGCATTCAGGCACATTCCTATGTTTGTTTCCTTAGTGTAGACAGCAGTGTGGAAAACTCCGCTCCTTTCCATGACTGTTACATCTTGAAAGGGCAGCTTCCCATCCTTCTCCATCTCGTAAGTGAAACGCAACACAAAATTCTGCTCAAATGCCTAGGCATTTGAGCAGAATTCTACAACTTCGATTTACAAAGATACAACTGACGATTTACTATAAAACCAGAAAAACGGCCAGCCTACTCATGAGAAACTCTCCAGACACAAAGCAGAACGCTTTAAAAGAGACCAACGTCGTCTATGCCTTCAAATGCCCTCTTGGGGACTGTAAGCTCCAAAAAAAAAACAGTATATAGGCAAGACAACAACATCTCTTTCCAGGCGTTTAACGATGCATAAGCAACAGGGCTCCATTAAGGAACATATAATCTCTTCCCACAAACAAACCATCACCAGAGAAATCTTAGCAAACAACACAGAAATCATCGATAGATACAGCGATAGCAGGCGGCTAGACGTCTGCGAGGCACTAAACATCAAGAAGTCAACACCAGCAATCAACAGCCAATTAATGCACAACTATATTCTACCTACTTCAAGACTCCGCTTCAATATAGAAGCATCAAGAAATATGGACAAATAGGCTTTCTACAATTACTTCCATTCAATACCCATTGTTTCATGTTCTGTCTTGTGTTTGAATTTAATACCCATTCAATACCCATTGTTTCGTGTTCTGTCTTGTGTTGGAATTAATACCCATTGAATACCCATTGTTGAAAGTTCGTTTTTAACCTCATCCACCTCACCCAAATGTAGATATAAACCTCGAAGATATGTAAGCTCTATTCAGTTTCAGTTGTGTGTTTGTAAACTCAAGTCTTTGAAAATGTAATAAATTTTACGAAACGCGCTCAAGTGTCACGTCAGACTAGAAATAAAAATGAATTTTGGAGAATTGATCTTTGAATTACCATCAACAGTGAAAAGAAACATAAGAAAGATAGAGAAAATTCGTGTTAGAATTATTAATCTTACTTTTTCGGTCATATTTAATAATATATGTCTACAGGAAAGACTGCTACCAAAATATACTAATATATATATATATATATATATATATATATATATATATATATATATATATATATATATATATATATATATACTAATATATATATATATATATATATATATATATATATATATATATATATATATATATATATATATATTTTGGTAGCAGTCTTTCCTGTAGACATATTTTATTAAATATAACCGAAAAAGTAAGATTAATAATTCTAACACGAATTTTCTCAATCTTTCGTACATTATGCTTCACTGTTGGAGGTAAATCAAAAATCACTTCCCCAAAATGAAATTTTTGGGGAATTATTTTGGGCAAAATAAAAATGAATTTTGGAGAAGTGATTTTTGATTTACCTCCAACAGTGAAGCATAATGTACGAAAGATTGAGAAAATTCGTGTTAGAATTATTAATCTTACTTTTTCGGTCATATTTAATAATATATATATATATATATATATATATATATATATATATATATATATATATATATATATATATATATTTATATATATATATATATATATATATATATATATATATATATATATATATATATATATATATATATATATATATATATACATCCCTAACCGTTTAGGGATGTTAACTTACGGAGTGTCTTTGTTTCTACAAGAGTTTTATGTTGTTGTTTCAGGTTAAATAGTTCACTGTTGATGGTTTGCTTGAGTTGGATAGGGATGTCGTACTGGGTCCATTTGCTTAACAGATGCTCCGCCTGCTCTATAAAGGTTTGGAGGGCTTCCTTCTTCTTGTTTAGTTGATGCCGAATGAGCAACAACAACAACATAAAACTCTTGTAGAAACAAAGACACTCCGTAAGTTAACATCCCTAAACGGTGGACAGCTAAAAATCCCTCGTCCTAAAGATGGCTACTTTAACCTGACTTCTTATGATCTTACCCAGGACCAACGAGACCTCTTAAATCTTGGTCTAAATTGTCAATTCTTATCTAAACCAAAGATGCATCAAAAACGCCTGGAAATCGAAATGCTTCTGGACGATATCCATAAGCTAGAAGACAACAAAAAAGTCATCACCACTGACACACTTCAAGCTGAACTACTTGCAGAAGCAGGGAAAAAACGAGGAACATATTCATCTACAATCTTAACCCCACGACTCAAAGAAGCAGCGAAACAACTAAAAAATCTGAAAGACGTAACAATAAGAAAAGCCGACAAAACAGCAGCATATGTATTGATTCCTACCCATGAATACATGAACAAAATTAGCGACATCCTAAGTGACGACTCCAAATTTCAACGAATCACGAGGAACCCCGTAGAAGACCTTAAGCGGAAAGTAAACAAAACAATTACAGCAATCAACGCAAAGAAAGGTAGTGTGCATTTCAATAAACTTCAAGGCGACTATGGCTTAGGATATGCCTACGGCAATGTTAAGACGCATAAACCAGGTAACCCACTACGCCCTATAATCAGCCAAATACCAACCCCAACTTATCACCTGGCAAAGAAACTCAATGAACTCCTAACTCCATACACTCCAAGTAAGTTTAGTCTACAATCATCAGCAGATTTCCTAGAATTGATCAAATCTACCCAGCCCGATGGAATCATCGCTTCCCTGATTAGAACTAATTGACCTAAAAAGACACCTAGAGAGAGAGTCAGTACTCCGATTTACACATGAAAATAGTGAAAATAACAGTCTGCCATTCTTGGATGTACTAATAACAAAAACAGGAACCTCTTTAAGCACCAACGTATATACCAAGCCCACCAACATAGGATTATGCCTGAACGGTAGAAGTGAGTGCCCCCAAAGATACAAAGCCAGTGTTCTCAATGCTTATATTCGTCGAGCGCTTACCCACTGCTCTGAATGGAGCAACGTGAGTAGAGAGTTTGAAAGAGTAACTCAGGTATTGGTGAACAACGGATATAGCAACGCGGAAATAAACGCTTCTATAAGAAGACACTTGGACCGTTGGTATAATTCAGAACCTAGAACAGAAACCACAACACCCCCAATAAAATTATATTACAAATCAACCATGCACAGTGAACATATAAAAGAGGAAAGAATAATGAAAGAAATAATCCGTAAAGGAGTAAAAAGCACTACTCCTAACCAAAACATAAACCTGATAATATTCTACAAAACCAAGAAAACTTCCGAACTCCTTATCAAAAACAGCCCGAAGCCGACGGAGAACCCTCTACAGCAGTCAAGCGTTGTATACATGTACACTTGCCCCCACGAAGGATGTAACCTTCAATGTAAGTACATAGGTATGACGTCGACCAAGCTGACGAGGCGTTTGACATGCCATCTTCAATCTGGTGCCCCTAGGAATCACATGAGACAAGCCCATGACATTACTCTAACAAGAGAAATGTTGAACAAGAATACTTGCATAATAGACAAAACCCAAGATTCAAGAAGATTACAAATTCTTGAGGCAATTCACATAAGAATAGAGCGACCTACCATGAACACCCAAATCACGGAACTATTTACTCTACCCACCATGAGAGTAAGGACAAGACAAGAACATATCGATGCCAACACAGAAGACAATGTCCAACATAACAGGCCAATTACACTGGATTAATCTTTGTGTTTAGATAGGAGATGCCTCGTATGGGCCAATAAGCCTTCTGCAGCCCCTATGTTTATCCCTTATGTATCCCCCCATGTTTTCACCTTCATTGTATTATCACCTGACCTAATGCGGGTATAAAATCAACTAGTATTGTAAGATCTGTTCACTTGAGAATGAACCATGGAGGTTCGAAACGTCGTGCAAATTATACAAATAAGTGTAATACACTCTATAGTAAATCACTTCTTTTCTTCACCTTAAAAGTACGAAAATGAGTTTTGGAGAACTCCTATTTCAATTAAGCCCTGATGCTAAGAAAATAATTAGAGGGATAGAAGCCCTAAACCAGAAAATAATAAATACAGAATATGCGGTCATATTCAATGAAACATGTTTGAAAGAAAACCTGCTGCCTGTATACACCAATATATATATATATATATATATATATATATATATATATATATATATATATATATATATATATATATATATATATATATATATATATATATATACATAATATATATATATATATATATATATATATATATATATATATATATATATATATATATATATATATATAAATTCTGTCTTTTGTACTAGGCTGATTCCTTACTCGTTGATTTCCCCCAGGCTGAAGTAAAATCATTTATTCCCCTAGACAACATTTGAAAGTTCACCGCCACTCACCACCCAGTTCGTGACAGTGTCAACAGTGAGAGGAGCTCAGTGGTGTCAAATGCTTAAACAAGAGTAGTTACCCCTTACTATGGCAAAGATCGGTCGCTTGAGAAACCTTTCATGCTGTGGAAAAGTGATCTTTTTAAGCATGTGCAAATTAATTAAAAGTTCTGTTAATGTTCCCGAAATCAGTGAATAATGGAGTATATTACTAATATGAATATTTATGTTTGTTTTGAAAATATTTAGCTGTGCAACTGTCGGACAGTGCCAAAACCCTTCATGGGGGCCTGAATGTGTCACTGGCAAGCTGTTCCTTTTGTACTCCTGGCGACCACGACCACTCCAGTGTTCATCCCGGTCACCAGACCATTCTCTCTGCCAGTTTGGGCGAGGCCAGCCAGTACCATGTGGCCTCCACCTTGGAACACACAAACAATCTTCTCTCTTATAGTATGTACTAGAAGGGTCACCCATCGTGGTCTCGGTCTGACTGTCTGTCTTCCATCTCTCCATCTATATATCTATCCACCTATCTTCTTTTATCTATTCATTCATCTATCAATCCTTCCATCTATATATCTATACCATATATCATCTATACATCATTCATTCCATCTATCCATCTACTTATCCAGCATTCCATCTATCAATCCATCCATCAATCTTTCCATCTAGCTATTCATGTTCTTCTATCATCTATAGATCATCTATCTCTCAGTCTACCTATCCATCTATTTAACCAACAATCTATCCATTCATTTATGATATATTCATCAATCCATCCATGTACCTATCTTGCCATCCATATATCTATCTTGCCATCCATATATCTATCTATCCATCTATCATTCTCTCCATACGTCTATTCGTGTATCTGTCCATCTGCCTTATCATCTATTAATCTTTTTGTCAATCTATCCAAATATATATATCATCTATCCATCCACCTATCATTCTTTCCATTCATGTGTGCAGCCATCTATCCTTCAAGCAATATATCCATCAAGTTTTCTATCAATCAATCTGTTTTTCTATCCATCTATTTTTCTATCCTATCTATTCATCTATCTATCTATCTATCCATGCACTAACTCATCTTTCTACCCATCTATCCACCCACTTATATTTCCATCTACCTATCCATCTAATTATTCGTCTATTCATCTTTCTACCTATTCATTCATCCATCTTTTCATCACTAAACCTATACATCCATCCATCTATTCATCTCTCTACCCATCCATTTTTTCTGTCCATCCATCTACTTTTTACCTATCTATCTATATATCCAACCACTTATCCCTCCATCCAATTATTCATCTGTCTACCTATCTATCCATATATTTACCTATTTATAACACAGAAATAAATTACACAGAGAGAGTGGGGGGCCTGATAACTCACAGCACATAGGTTCGAATCCTCATCACGGCTCCTATGGCTTATCTATTTATTCATGCGCCTATTCGTCTATCCATCCATTCTTTTGCCTACTGTCTGTTTCATTCTCTTCCTCTATCTTTGTCTCTGCCTCTCTCTCTCTGTCTCGCTCTGTCTCCTGCTGTGTTTCTGTTTCTGAGTTTCTCTGTGTCTCTCTCCCTTTCTGCCTCTTATAAAAATACAATAGTCTAAGTGTGGTGGTCGGCAGTGGGAGCAGCTCAGTGGTGTGAAGTACTAAAACACAATAGTTACCCTTACTCTAGTATAGAGCAGTTGCTTGAGAAACTGTTGACGCTGAGAGAGAATTGTCTGTTTGATGCTAGTACGGCCAAATTATTCACAACAGGAAATTACTCTTAATTTTCATAAAATCAGTGAATAATGGTCAGAATACTTTAAGACAATATTTTATTTGAAAAGTTTGACCTCCTACTATAAACAGACAGTCATTCTCTCCTTTGGTAAAATTACAATATCTCTACTTTGGTAAAATTACAATATATAAATATTGCATTTTGTCACATGATAAGTGTGGTGTGTTGTGTGACATGAGTGCTATATAATTTTGGGGTCCATAAGTATGACTCTTACCTCTATCATCTGTAGCGTTGACGTCTGCTCCAGCGTCGAGGAGGACCTTCACAGTGTTGTCGTGACCACCTCTGACTGCCATGTAAAGGGCTGTACTGCCTGTCAACAGATACCACAATTGTTATTATACATAAACCATCACTATTCCAGTACTTTATGTAAGATATTGAAATAAGCTGTTAAAGATGAATATTTGTATATACTAGTGACGTGTACCGACTATATATATTATGGAAAACTATTTTCCACCCTAAATTTTCCACCCTAAATTAGAAGATCAAATTAAAATTGTTAAGAATATATCACCAATAAAATATCCGACATCTCACCAGTTCTTATTTGATAATTTAATATTTGTGACGAGAGCAACAGTGACGTGACGAGACGGCCGACTGGGAGCCGGTCGGCCGAGCGGACAGCACGCTGGACTTGTGATCCTGTGGTCCTGGGTTCGATCCCAGGCCCCGGCGAGAAACATTGGGCAGAGTTTCTTTCACCCTGTGCCCCTGTTACCTAGCAGTAAAATAGGTACCTGGGTGTTAGTCAGCTGTCACGGGCTGCTTCCTGGGGGTAGAGACCTGGTCGAGGACAGGGCCGCGGGGACACTAAAAAGCCCCGAAATCATCTCAAGATAACCTCAAGATAACCTCAAGAAGATAACAGTGGTGATATTGTCTTGCCCGAAATACTAACACACAACCCTTCCACACTACCACATACCCCACCACACTACCACACACCCCACCACACTACCACACACCCCACCACACTACCACACACCCCACCACACTACCACACACCCCACCACACTACCACACACCCAATGACCCTACCACACACACCCCACCACACTACTACACACCCAACCACACTACCACACACCCTACCACACAACCCCACCACACTACCACACACCCCACCACACTACCACACATATTTTATAGTCTGTGGGTTGGTTGGTGTTGTCGTCGTTGATCCTTCTCTACGGACAACCCAACCCACAACTCGGTAGAGTGCTTATACTTCACTAGGAGATCACCCTTGGCGCTTCTGGTTCTTGGAGAGGGGCTCAACGTCACACATTTAGGGGATGCGGCTCCCACACCTAGCCTCGTTGTCACGTGCACACACCCACTCGAGCCGCTGTGACTCCCCACTCTCTCCTTAGGTAATATGATCTCCTCGATCCCCTTTTGGCTTATTAGTACTACCCTCTACCCTGTCCACGGCAGTGGTTCTTGGTTCTTTCTCTCTCTCTCTCCTTCTTTACTACTTCCTGGGAAGCCTCACTAGGACAAGGGCAAACACCAGCAAATTGGGATACATTTACCGGACAAAGCACATACACGATACATACACACATATAATAATAATGAATCCTATACTCTATAATATCACAATCAGGTTGCTCTCCAACACAACCAGAACTCTACCATCAGCTTATCAAGTGGTATCCTATCTCCTGGTTCACCACCTGATACCATCAACCTCCTCAAGTTGATCAAGTCTACATACACTGTTGCACCATCAGCAAGAGAATATATATATGTATCTATAAATGTGTACAAAGAAAATCAGCATTTGCATGCAATAACATATATCAGTATAAATGTTCATTGATACACAACAATGATCAATCGATCACTCTATTAGTCCTAGAACGCATACATCTGTAGGTAATCCAGCCTACGACTGTAACTCTAAACTTCAGTATAAAACACTCCTTGACATAAGAATGCAAATAACCACTCACCTCTCACTGCGTCTTGCACACTAATGACAACCAAACGCTATCAACTCCCTACAAGTAATCCACCAGAACTTCCCCTTCCACTTCTGGAAGTTCACTACCCTGATATCTTCAGGTTCTTCCGGGCTTCACTACCAGGATCCTCTGCAGCTCCTTCAGGCTGCTATCATGAAGTTTCCTTGAGCAACTACGGTGCTTCACCCTTCTGTTAGGTTCCTCCACAGCTCTCCTGGCTGCTACACCATGAAGTTTCCTCGAGCAACTATGGTGCTTCTCCACCTCTACAGAAGCACGTGACACTCCTCTTCACTGCTTCTCACAGCTCGAGGTCCTCTGCTTCACTACCTTGGAGTCTCATCAGCTACTTCATCTGCAGGCTTCGAAGTTCTCAGCAACTTCTTCCCCAAAGACAAACCTGCAACCCATCGACACTCCAATAAAATTGTTTCCCCTTTAACACATAAACAAAAATAATCACACAATATGTTTGTCTCCAACCTCTATCTGTCCTCTACATACAGTGAGAGTGAACTCCCCCGTTTTGGGCAGGTCCATACTCCACCTCGCCCGGTGGCGGTCCTCACTCGCTGGGAGGGTCTTCCTCCGTCAGGAGCCGGGCTCCCTCAGTCGCCTGTCAGAGCTCAGAGGGGACGGACGTCGCTCCGTGTTCCTCCCTCTTCACTCTCCTATTTCAGGCTTTCTGCCTTATTAAAACATGTCTAACTTATAAATAAACATTGCTACTGTCGCTGGGCACACGACCAACTACAAGCAATCACTATGAACTGGCGTATATCGTGCTTACCACAGATTAACTGGTCGAGGGCGCTTCTCCCTCTGATGGCGTCTGGTCACGGCGCTTCCACGGCCCACAATAATGCCTCTGGGCGATTTAATAAACACTTCGTCGACCAGGACTTGAGACCACAACGTTCCCAGCTAGGTTCCACAGCTGGCACGTCTACACACTTCTCTTCTCTTCGAGATATATCACTAGGGGTTCCCTTCTGGCGGGAGCTCAAACGGAGCGCGGCTTTTCCCTGCGATGTCTGGCACTCAAGTGAGGTCAAGGTCCTCCGGAAGCGAGCCTCACGCCTCCAGCAAAATGTCCACCTCTCCTAGCCAGTCATTTATCTGTTTTCTCCTTCATTGCCCATAATCTCAAACTGTTATACATATCCAAGCAACTATTTTACATATGCGTTATCACCTCAATATTTGCTAGACCTTCAAATCAGGTCAGGCTTGATGAATAACTCTTAAGGAGGGAGACTCGTTTCTCCTGTAGGCTGAGATCATAACACTCCCCTCCCCTTATTTTTGAGAGTTATTCTAGTGGCTAGGCTCGAGATAATACATCCGCCACCGCACTGTCTCGTTCTTCACCCGATATACTCCCTTAGGAGTCTACAATTAGTTCGTTGCACCTTCCAACATCTGGCTCACAACTCGCCAGAAACATGATCTTCTCATAAACGATCTGACTTCTCTGGCACCTCTTGGCTAGGCTGTCCTCCTTGGACGCCTGCACTCCATCGGTCCACTCTACTTATTGTTTCCACCCTCCGTTTCCTCGTCTTCTTCTCTTCACGTCCAGAGTCAGACATCTGCTGTCTGTACCTCCTCTGTCATCTTCACACTTCCATTATACTTCCGTCTCCTTTCATCATACTTCACTCCCTCGTCTTCACCGACGATCCTCCCTTTCGTCTCATTTATCCGAGACCTCATCCTGTTTGACTTCCATCGAGTCCTCGGCTTTCTTCTATTCCTGCATGCTTGTATCATCTTCCTCTTCCCACATTTATCACTTCTATACCACTCCATTTCTTCTCCTTCAACTCTTCTTCGTTCCCTAAAAGTTTCTTCGGGCACTGTACTACATCCAACAGCACTCGACCATACATGTCGCTTTGCCTCTCCCAAAGTGCTCGTAAGCATCTCTCCACACATACTGTCTCTTCTCCTTTCATTTTCTCGGCTATTACTCTTCACCATCTCTCCTCCACGTTTTCTGTGAAACATGCCAACTCTTGACATCTCAAACAACTTAACTCCACTATCCCTATGCCTCTGTGCTCGTGGACAACTTGACGCTCTACTCCCATTCTCAGTCTGTCCACATCCTTCCTCATTCCTACTCAGCACAGTTGCATTCGCCTTCCGACTCTTAATTTCAGCAGTCTGGGCTCTACTCAGGTCAACTCTCTTCACAGTATTCTTCTTCGGCTGGGCCATCTTCACTTTTGACCTCACCGAGACTCCATTTTCCTGGGCTGGACCTTCATCAAACAGCCACACTATGTCTACGTCGATATCTTCCATCGGCTGAATCGACACTGTCTCACCTTCTCCAGTGTCTTCCTCGTCGGCCACCTCTGCCTTCGTCACTACCGAGACAGGGTACTCAATGGCTTGGCGGTCTCCTGATGCATCTCCTCGGATGTCAGTCAGGTTCACACTTCAGGTGTCCCACCCGTGCCGTGGCCTTCTGGGCACTCCTCTGGCACAGTCTCCGCTATGACTCTTGGCAACACCTTTGTCCCGCACAAGTCATTCCCCAGGATCACTTGGACTCCTGGAACAGGTATGTCGGGGCACACTCCCAACATAACCTCTGCCGACACATATTCCGACCTTAGCTGGACAATGCATACGGGCATGTCACTCTCAGACAACAACCCATATACTCTCATCTTACTCCTGCCAGCTAACCGTCGATCATTCCCAATCAGGCTTCTCGTAATCAAGCTCTGATTAGCTCAGGTATCTCTTAAAATACCAACTTCTACCTCAGGTTGGCCTCCTACACTGATCCAACCTTTGCTCATGAACGGCCTATACCTCTCGTTCACTAAGTTCATCTTCTGTGGTTTGTCTCGGAACACATTAGTATATTTACCTCGGGGGTCACACATGGCCAGGGTCACAACTCTCTTGCCCTGTCGACAATCTCGTATCACGTGACCCAATCCGTTACATTGGTAACATCTCATCTGGGAGAAATCTCTCCTATACGTACCAGAGTAGCTCTGACTCTGCCCACTCGTATTGGAGTTCCTCGGGCCAGACGTACTACTCGTACTCTGTGTAGCTTTACTGGACTCTTGATTTCCTGGATAACGATCAGTTTCTCGTTTTGCTCCTCCATCTTCACTTTCAGACGAAGTGCGCGACCTACTCTTTTGAGTTTTAGGGTACTTACTTTTATCTGCCCATTTATCAAAATTTTTCTCATCCCAGACTCTTCTGGGTCTCTCATAATTTCTTCCTCCCCAGACTCCACTGGGTCTGCCATTGCTGCGTCTCGCCTCGCTTCTCACTCTGTTCTCCCTCAAGCTCTTGTATGCTTCGGTAATCATATCCGCCCTATCTGCGGCATCTTTCACCTCCTTTATCCCTGCTTCTTGGATCTTGAACTTTGTTTCGGGATGCATCATCTCCAAAAACTTCTCCATGACCATCAGTTGCTTCAGGTCAGCGTAAGCTCCAACTCCAGCAGCCTCAATCCATTTCTGGAATCGTCTTTCCAGATCTCTTGCTGTCTCAGCAAACGTACATGCTCCAACCTTCCTTTCTCTGAAGCGCTTCCTATAAGCTTCTGGGGTTAACTGAAACGAGCGCAATATGCTGCTCTTTACTGTGGCATAATCCTGGCACTCTTCCAGTGACAATTGGGTGTATGCCTCCCTGGCTGCACCGGTCAATCTTAACTGGACCAGCTGGGCCCATTCCTCCTGTGGCCACTCCTTGATACTGGCTACTTTTTCAAATAACAGTAAATAACACAATGACACTGGGCACCGTGACACTACAATTATAAATATATATATATATATATATATATATATATATATATATATATATATATATATATATATATATATATATATATATATATATATATATATATATATATATATATATATATATAATTACTGCTGACACATGTAGCCTACAGCTATCAAACGTTATTGGGAACACTAAGGAGATTTCGCACTCCTTAAATCACATGGGTGAGTGATTTATCGATCACGCATGCCGATAAACACTCTCGAGAGTTACGTTACTCGACAGAGCGATGGCGGTCTCTCCCGACAGCCTTGTCTCTCACCAAATTCTACCAAAATTACGTTAATACTGCAACCACAATACATATATATATATATATATATATATATATATATATATATATATATATATATATATATATATATATATATATATATATATATATATATATATATATATATATATATAAATCACACTTGTCACGGTCCTGGGAACAATAAAAGAAATTAAGACCTCACTGTGGTACACTCCACAATAATCATTTCCAGGAATCACTGACGTTACACACATACCTGAGTGCTCAGTGTTGGAATTCCACACCTGCAAGACTACACATGGAAATGATATCACTCCGTCCCACGGACGATCAAAAATGATTTAATTACCACAATGGAATAATATAATTATTACATGGACATCCTCACAGTCCTTAGCTAATCTATGTATACTCTGTTCCCGTGTGTACCCACACATACACACACACTGTACGTCTGTGTACACAAGACGTAAGTCCCAATGGACTGACAAGATGACAGTAAAGGGTGATTATCTCCTCGTCCACACTTCACTTCACCTCACAGGTGCTGCGTGACGATGTGACAGAACACTTGACCTCGAATTCAAGCTTTCAGAGACTAACTGATCACCAGAAATACACACATAGGTACTTATTCATTCATACTGCCGGCTTACACACCATTCCCATACATCAGGCACCCCACTACGGGTGGCTGGCTCGCTCACGGCAGTGGTAGCTGGCGTAGGAGGCGGTAGTACCTCATGTGGTATTTTACGTACAATTGGCGCGCACTCAAACCCAACCAACTCACAACACGGCTCGGTTCGCACCCTCGACCCACCGGTGAAGTGAGGCGTTCATACCCAGGTGACGCGCACAACGATAGCGTCTTACACAAACATGGGAAATCTGCCTTAAACACTGACACGAATTTCCCCTTTCCCATCAACTGCTACAGAGCACTAGCAAGTCTAATCATCAGTGGTATGGGATCTACGAGTCTGTTACTGCTCGTATGCACAATACCCCACGATCCCAGATCACAAGATCTTCTCTACCCACTCACTGTTCACAATGTCTTTTCCCCCCTTCGAGCGACGACTTCGGCCGGATTCTGTGACGACCCAGTCGTAGATGAAGCAGGAGGTGAAGCAGTTGGGTAGTCAAGCCACCACGACGCCCTATATTCAATTTGGCCGAATTGAGTACAGAGAGCGTCTTGACAGAGTGGCAGCTTATGTTCAGAATGACGCTTACACCGACGATTCCCGCGTCCTCCTCGAAATAACCAATGAGAGGAAGGCATACAGCGGCCTACCCCTCTCAACCAATCAGCGACGGTGTAGCATAGCCCCTAGGGCAACTCCAAGATGGCCGACCAACATGGCGGCTCAAGATGTTTACTAAGATGGCGGCTGTTTCCATGACGGCGACTCAAGTGGCCAGCGAGCGCGGGAGGCCCACAGCTCACCCCACGCCTGCGGCCTAGCTGTTCCCACGCAAAGTTGAGTCTCGCTCAAGCCATACAATGAGATGATGCTATCGGCTCTAGCACTGTCCACAGACATGCTACCCCGGCCAGGGTAACATTTCTGGACTGCTGATGACTGGGGCTCTCACATGAGCCCAAACACTATATGTTTCGGTTACCAAACTTAAGTCCACCCACTTAACAAGTGCACTTAACAAGTGTACTGGCTCCCACAGGCATAAGAGCACTATTGTTAGTGAGCTGGTGAACCATCTCCTCACACTGATCACAACTCCCCCTCTGCGACTCACTGCACATTTTACATGTAAAACATACTAAATGCTGTATCTACTCTGACAGAGTAGTTACAGCTGCCTTTAGTCTCAATGGAATGGTCTGGGGCTTGGCTGTCCCTAGACATCAAACAAACGATGTTTCGTGAAAAAATTACCACAAATAGGTCCTGTGCACCCCTGATGTACCTCATGTCCTAGTGTGTGCATTCCACTACACAAAAGTCCAGAATTTTACCATCAATTACCATATTTTTGTAACATTTAGTAGAACTTTATATAGTGAATATTTATTTGAATGTGAATATGAAAATGTATATTAGTGTTTCATATACATTTCTAACCAACTTCAAGTTCAAGTATGTTTATTGAGACAAGAAAGAAAGAAATCTCAAAGGGATAGAGTAGCTTAGGCTATTCTACCCCCTACATTTCTAATCTATGCTTGAAATGTAAATCTCTCAAACAAATTTAATTATCGGAGTTCACTGAAGAGTTTTCATCTAACTGGTAATATTATAAAGAGGCAAATTAAGCACATTGTGTTCTAGAGAATAATGAAATGAAAATATAATTAATAATCACACTATAAACTTATCATATTGTTCCAGTTGCTTATCCTTTTTTTCTATCGAGACAAGGTGGATAGCTTCCAAGTCCACCCGACCAGTCAATGATCGGGTTGACATAACACTTGTGTCTCAACATGACTTGAGGAGTCCGGTATTGACCACAGTCGGCCACAGACAGTTGTTAGAGTGCTGCAACCTTCATGCTCATTTACAGGGCCCAGGTCTCTGCGCGGGTGCGTTGACCCGTTCTTTGGATTGACTGTTACAGTTTTCGTGATGGCCAGTGTGGGAGAGATGCGTCCGACTCTGTCAGATGATCCTGGAATTCGCAAATGCTGTAGATATGTGACGATGAGCAGTCAAAGTTCAGGAATTTTAAATATCAATTGACGACCTTGGAATCCAGAAGCTCAGTGATGGGGTAATTGATTTTGAAATTCGTGGATGAATCGTCGTTTATGAGGTTTATGGACAGAACTGAGGGTTGTGATTATTAGTTAAGGGGCGAATTGTTGCTCAGTGAAGGTCGACGACCTCGGGATAGGACACAACCTATGAAGTTGTGTGTGAAGTTGTCCATATTTCTTGATGCTTCTATATTGGAGCGGAGTCTTGAGGTGGGTAGAATATAGTTGTGCATTAATTGGCTGTTGATTGCTGGTGTTGACTTTTTGATGTGTAGTGCCTCGCAAACGTCAAGCCGTCTGCTATCGCTGTATCTATCGATGATTTCTGTGTTGTTTACTAGGATTTCTCTGGCGATGGTTTGGTTGTGGGAAGAGATTATATGTTCCTTAATGGAGCCCTGTTGCTTATGCATCGTTAAACGCCTAGAAAGAGATGTTGTTGTCTTGCCTATATACTGGGTTTTTTGGAGCTTACAATCCCCAAGAGGGCCTTTGAAGGCATAGACGACGTTGGTCTCTTTTAAAGCGTTCTGCTTTGTGTCTGGAGAGTTTCTCATGAGTAGGCTGGCCGTTTTTCTGGTTTTATAGTAAATCGTCAGTTGTATCCTCTGATTTTTTTCTGTAGGGATAACGTTTCTATTAACAGTATCTTTCAGGACCCTTTCCTCCGTTTTATGAGCTGTGGAAAAGAAGTTCCTGTAAAATAGTCTAATAGGGGGTATAGTTGTTGTGTTAGTTGTCTCTTCAGAGGTTGCATGGCGTTTCACTTTCCTTCTTATGATGTCTTCCACGAAACCATTGGAGAAGCCGTTGTTGACTAGGACCTGCCTTACCCTACAGAGTTCTTCGTCGACTTGCTTCCATTCTGAGGTGTGGCTGAGGGCACGGTCGACATAAGCGTTAACAACACTCCTCTTGTACCTGTCCGGGCAATCACTGTTGGCATTCAGGCACATTCCTATGTTTGTTTCCTTAGTGTAGACAGCAGTGTGGAAAACTCCGCTCCTTTCCATGACTGTTACATCTTGAAAGGGCAGCTTCCCATCCTTCTCCATCTCGTAAGTGAAACGCAACACAAAATTCTGCTCAAATGCCTAGGCATTTGAGCAGAATTCTACAACTTCGATTTACAAAGATACAACTGACGATTTACTATAAAACCAGAAAAACGGCCAGCCTACTCATGAGAAACTCTCCAGACACAAAGCAGAACGCTTTAAAAGAGACCAACGTCGTCTATGCCTTCAAATGCCCTCTTGGGGACTGTAAGCTCCAAAAAAAAACAGTATATAGGCAAGACAACAACATCTCTTTCCAGGCGTTTAACGATGCATAAGCAACAGGGCTCCATTAAGGAACATATAATCTCTTCCCACAAACAAACCATCACCAGAGAAATCTTAGCAAACAACACAGAAATCATCGATAGATACAGCGATAGCAGGCGGCTAGACGTCTGCGAGGCACTAAACATCAAGAAGTCAACACCAGCAATCAACAGCCAATTAATGCACAACTATATTCTACCTACTTCAAGACTCCGCTTCAATATAGAAGCATCAAGAAATATGGACAAATAGGCCTTCTACAATTACTTCCATTCAATACCCATTGTTTCATGTTCTGTCTTGTGTTTGAATTTAATACCCATTCAATACCCATTGTTTCGTGTTCTGTCTTGTGTTGGAATTAATACCCATTGAATACCCATTGTTGAAAGTTCGTTTTTAACCTCATCCACCTCACCCAAATGTAGATATAAACCTCGAAGATATGTAAGCTCTATTCAGTTTCAGTTGTGTGTTTGTAAACTCAAGTCTTTGAAAATGTAATAAATTTTACGAAACGCGCTCAAGTGTCACGTCAGACTAGAAATAAAAATGAATTTTGGAGAATTGATCTTTGAATTACCATCAACAGTGAAAAGAAACATAAGAAAGATAGAGAAAATTCGTGTTAGAATTATTAATCTTACTTTTTCGGTCATATTTAATAATATATGTCTACAGGAAAGACTGCTACCAAAATATACTAATATATATATATATATATATATATATATATATATATATATATATATATATATATATATATATATATATATATATATATATATATATATATATATATATATATATATATATTTATATATATATATATATATATATATATATATATATATATATATATATATATATATATATATATATATATATATATATATATATATATATATATATATATATATATATATATATATATATATATGTTTCATTGAATATGTTCTCCAAAACATATATATATATATATGTTTCATTGAATATGACCGCATATTCTGTATTTATTATTTTCTGGTTTAGGGCTTCTATCCCTCTAACTATTTTCTTAGCATCAGGGCTTAATTGAAATAGGAGTTCTCCAAAATTCATTTTCGTACTTTTAAGGTGAAGAAAAGAAGTGATTTACTATAGAGTGTATTACAATATATATGTCTACAGGAAAGACTGCTACCAAAATATACTAATATATATATATATATATATATATATATATATATATATATATATATATATATATATATATATATATATATATATATATATATATATATATATTTATATATATATATATATATATATATATATATATATATTTTTATATATATATATATATATATACTAATATATATATATATATATATATATATATATATATATATATATATTTATATATATATATATTTATATATATATATATATATATATATATATATATATATATATATATATATATATATATATATATATATGTTTCATTGAATATGACCGCATATTCTGTATTTATTATTTTCTGGTTTAGGGCTTCTATCCCTCTAACTATTTTCTTAGCATCAGGGCTTAATTGAAATAGGAGTTCTCCAAAATTCATTTTCGTACTTTTAAGGTGAAGAAAAGAAGTGATTTACTATAGAGTGTATTACACTTATTTGTATAATTTGCACTACGTTTCGAACCTCCATGGTTCATTCTCAAGTGAACAGATCTTACAATACTAGTTGATTTTATACCCGCATTAGGTCAGGTGATAATACAATGAAGGTGAAAACATGGGGGGATACATAAGGGATAAACATAGGGGCTGCAGAAGGCTTATTGGCCCATACGAGGCATCTCCTATCTAAACACAAAGATTAATCCAGTGTAATTGGCCTGTTATGTTGGACATTGTCTTCTGTGTTGGCATCGATATGTTCTTGTCTTGTCCTTACTCTCATGGTGGGTAGAGTAAATAGTTCCGTGATTTGGGTGTTCATGGTAGGTCGCTCTATTCTTTTGTGAATTGCCTCAAGAATTTGTAATCTTCTTGAATCTTGGGTTTTGTCTATTATACAAGTATTCTTGTTCAACATTTCTCTTGTTAGAGTAATGTCATGGGCTTGTCTCATGTGATTTTTAGGGGCACCAGATTGAAGATGGCATGTCAAACGCCTCGTCAGCTTGGTCGACGTCATACCTATGTACTTACATTGAAGGTTACATCCTTCGTGGGGGCAAGTGTACATGTATACAACGCTTGACTGCTGTAGAGGGTTCTCCGTCGGCTTCGGGCTGTTTTTGATAAGGAGTTCGGAAGTTTTCTTGGTTTTGTAGAATATTATCAGGTTTATGTTTTGGTTAGGAGTAGTGCTTTTTACTCCTTTACGGATTATTTCTTTCATTATTCTTTCCTCTTTTATATGTTCACTGTGCATGGTTGATTTGTAATATAATTTTATTGGGGGTGTTGTGGTTTCTGTTCTAGGTTCTGAATTATACCAACTGTCCAAGTGTCTTCTTATAGCAGCGTTTATTTCCGCGTTGCTATATCCGTTGTTCACCAATACCTGAGTTACTCTTTCAAACTCTCTACTCACGTTGCTCCATTCAGAGCAGTGGGTAAGCGCTCGACGAATATAAGCATTGAGAACACTGGCTTTGTATCTTTGGGGGCACTCACTTCTACCGTTCAGGCATAATCCTATGTTGGTGGGCTTGGTATATACGTTGGTGCTTAAAGAGGTTCCTGTTTTTGTTATTAGTACATCCAAGAATGGCAGACTGTTATTTTCACTATTTTCATGTGTAAATCGGAGTACTGACTCTCTCTCTAGGTGTCTTTTTAGGTCAATTAGTTCATCTGAGTCTTTTACTATTACGAATATGTCATCTACATAACGGCAGTATACAGTTGGTTTTTGTCTGCTACTGAAGACCCTATCTTCGATGGTTCCCATATAAAAATTAGCAAATAAAACTCCTAAGGGGGAGCCCATTGCTACTCCGTCTATTTGTAAATACATGTCTCCTTGTGGACTGATGAAGGGGGCTTCCTTTGTACATGCTTCGAGAAGACTTTTCAAGTGTGGCTCAGGTATGTCTAATTTGGGGGTGCTCTCGTCTCTGTATACTCTGTCCAGTATCATTCCTATGGTTGTGTCGACTGGGACGTTGGTAAAAAGGGATTCAACGTCCAGGGAAGCGATGATTCCATCGGGCTGGGTAGATTTGATCAATTCTAGGAAATCTGCTGATGATTGTAGACTAAACTTACTTGGAGTGTATGGAGTTAGGAGTTCATTGAGTTTCTTTGCCAGGTGATAAGTTGGGGTTGGTATTTGGCTGATTATAGGGCGTAGTGGGTTACCTGGTTTATGCGTCTTAACATTGCCGTAGGCATATCCTAAGCCATAGTCGCCTTGAAGTTTATTGAAATGCACACTACCTTTCTTTGCGTTGATTGCTGTAATTGTTTTGTTTACTTTCCGCTTAAGGTCTTCTACGGGGTTCCTCGTGATTCGTTGAAATTTGGAGTCGTCACTTAGGATGTCGCTAATTTTGTTCATGTATTCATGGGTAGGAATCAATACATATGCTGCTGTTTTGTCGGCTTTTCTTATTGTTACGTCTTTCAGATTTTTTAGTTGTTTCGCTGCTTCTTTGAGTCGTGGGGTTAAGATTGTAGATGAATATGTTCCTCGTTTTTTCCCTGCTTCTGCAAGTAGTTCAGCTTGAAGTGTGTCAGTGGTGATGACTTTTTTGTTGTCTTCTAGCTTATGGATATCGTCCAGAAGCATTTCGATTTCCAGGCGTTTTTGATGCATCTTTGGTTTAGATAAGAATTGACAATTTAGACCAAGATTTAAGAGGTCTCGTTGGTCCTGGGTAAGATCATAAGAAGTCAGGTTAAAGTAGCCATCTTTAGGACGAGGGATTTTTAGCTGTCCACCGTTTAGGGATGTTAACTTACGGAGTGTCTTTGTTTCTACAAGAGTTTTATGTTGTTGTTGTTGCTCATTCGGCATCAACTAAACAAGAAGAAGGAAGCCCTCCAAACCTTTATAGAGCAGGCGGAGCATCTGTTAAGCAAATGGACCCAGTTCGACATCCCTATCCAACTCAAGCAAACCATCAACAGTGAACTATTTAACCTGAAACAACAACATAAAACTCTTGTAGAAACAAAGACACTCCGTAAGTTAACATCCCTAAACGGTGGACAGCTAAAAATCCCTCGTCCTAAAGATGGCTACTTTAACCTGACTTCTTATGATCTTACCCAGGACCAACGAGACCTCTTAAATCTTGGTCTAAATTGTCAATTCTTATCTAAACCAAAGATGCATCAAAAACGCCTGGAAATCGAAATGCTTCTGGACGATATCCATAAGCTAGAAGACAACAAAAAAGTCATCACCACTGACACACTTCAAGCTGAACTACTTGCAGAAGCAGGGAAAAAACGAGGAACATATTCATCTACAATCTTAACCCCACGACTCAAAGAAGCAGCGAAACAACTAAAAAATCTGAAAGACGTAACAATAAGAAAAGCCGACAAAACAGCAGCATATGTATTGATTCCTACCCATGAATACATGAACAAAATTAGCGACATCCTAAGTGACGACTCCAAATTTCAACGAATCACGAGGAACCCCGTAGAAGACCTTAAGCGGAAAGTAAACAAAACAATTACAGCAATCAACGCAAAGAAAGGTAGTGTGCATTTCAATAAACTTCAAGGCGACTATGGCTTAGGATATGCCTACGGCAATGTTAAGACGCATAAACCAGGTAACCCACTACGCCCTATAATCAGCCAAATACCAACCCCAACTTATCACCTGGCAAAGAAACTCAATGAACTCCTAACTCCATACACTCCAAGTAAGTTTAGTCTACAATCATCAGCAGATTTCCTAGAATTGATCAAATCTACCCAGCCCGATGGAATCATCGCTTCCCTGGACGTTGAATCCCTTTTTACCAACGTCCCAGTCGACACAACCATAGGAATGATACTGGACAGAGTATACAGAGACGAGAGCACCCCCAAATTAGACATACCTGAGCCACACTTGAAAAGTCTTCTCGAAGCATGTACAAAGGAAGCCCCCTTCATCAGTCCACAAGGAGACATGTATTTACAAATAGACGGAGTAGCAATGGGCTCCCCCTTAGGAGTTTTATTTGCTAATTTTTATATGGGAACCATCGAAGATAGGGTCTTCAGTAGCAGACAAAAACCAACTGTATACTGCCGTTATGTAGATGACATATTCGTAATAGTAAAACACTCAGATGAACTAATTGACCTAAAAAGACACCTAGAGAGAGAGTCAGTACTCCGATTTACACATGAAAATAGTGAAAATAACAGTCTGCCATTCTTGGATGTACTAATAACAAAAACAGGAACCTCTTTAAGCACCAACGTATATACCAAGCCCACCAACATAGGATTATGCCTGAACGGTAGAAGTGAGTGCCCCCAAAGATACAAAGCCAGTGTTCTCAATGCTTATATTCGTCGAGCGCTTACCCACTGCTCTGAATGGAGCAACGTGAGTAGAGAGTTTGAAAGAGTAACTCAGGTATTGGTGAACAACGGATATAGCAACGCGGAAATAAACGCTTCTATAAGAAGACACTTGGACCGTTGGTATAATTCAGAACCTAGAACAGAAACCACAACACCCCCAATAAAATTATATTACAAATCAACCATGCACAGTGAACATATAAAAGAGGAAAGAATAATGAAAGAAATAATCCGTAAAGGAGTAAAAAGCACTACTCCTAACCAAAACATAAACCTGATAATATTCTACAAAACCAAGAAAACTTCCGAACTCCTTATCAAAAACAGCCCGAAGCCGACGGAGAACCCTCTACAGCAGTCAAGCGTTGTATACATGTACACTTGCCCCCACGAAGGATGTAACCTTCAATGTAAGTACATAGGTATGACGTCGACCAAGCTGACGAGGCGTTTGACATGCCATCTTCAATCTGGTGCCCCTAGGAATCACATGAGACAAGCCCATGACATTACTCTAACAAGAGAAATGTTGAACAAGAATACTTGCATAATAGACAAAACCCAAGATTCAAGAAGATTACAAATTCTTGAGGCAATTCACATAAGAATAGAGCGACCTACCATGAACACCCAAATCATGGAACTATTTACTCTACCCACCATGAGAGTAAGGACAAGACAAGAACATATCGATGCCAACACAGAAGACAATGTCCAACATAACAGGCCAATTACACTGGATTAATCTTTGTGTTTAGATAGGAGATGCCTCGTATGGGCCAATAAGCCTTCTGCAGCCCCTATGTTTATCCCTTATGTATCCCCCCATGTTTTCACCTTCATTGTATTATCACCTGACCTAATGCGGGTATAAAATCAACTAGTATTGTAAGATCTGTTCACTTGAGAATGAACCATGGAGGTTCGAAACGTCGTGCAAATTATACAAATAAGTGTAATACACTCTATAGTAAATCACTTCTTTTCTTCACCTTAAAAGTACGAAAATGAGTTTTGGAGAACTCCTATTTCAATTAAGCCCTGATGCTAAGAAAATAATTAGAGGGATAGAAGCCCTAAACCAGAAAATAATAAATACAGAATATGCGGTCATATTCAATGAAACATGTTTGAAAGAAAACCTGCTGCCTGTATACACCAATATATATATATATATATATATATATATATATATATATATATATATATATATATATATATATATATATATATATATATATATATATATATATATATATATACATAAATATATATATATATATATATATATATATATATATATATATATATATATATATATATATATATATATAAATTCTGTCTTTTGTACTAGGCTGATTCCTTACTCGTTGATTTCCCCCAGGCTGAAGTAAAATCATTTATTCCCCTAGACAACATTTGAAAGTTCACCGCCACTCACCACCCAGTTCGTGACAGTGTCAACAGTGAGAGGAGCTCAGTGGTGTCAAATGCTTAAACAAGAGTAGTTACCCCTTACTATGGCAAAGATCGGTCGCTTGAGAAACCTTTCATGCTGTGGAAAAGTGATCTTTTTAAGCATGTGCAAATTAATTAAAAGTTCTGTTAATGTTCCCGAAATCAGTGAATAATGGAGTATATTACTAATATGAATATTTATGTTTGTTTTGAAAATATTTAGCTGTGCAACTGTCGGACAGTGCCAAAACCCTTCATGGGGGCCTGAATGTGTCACTGGCAAGCTGTTCCTTTTGTACTCCTGGCGACCCCGACCACTCCAGTGTTCATCCCGGTCACCAGACCATTCTCTCTGCCAGTTTGGGCGAGGCCAGCCAGTACCATGTGGCCTCCACCTTGGAACACACAAACAATCTTCTCTCTTATAGTATGTACTAGAAGGGTCACCCATCGTGGTCTCGGTCTGACTGTCTGTCTTCCATCTCTCCATCTATATATCTATCCACCTATCTTCTTTTATCTATTCATTCATCTATCAATCCTTCCATCTATATATCTATACCATATATCATCTATACATCATTCATTCCATCTATCCATCTACTTATCCAGCATTCCATCTATCAATCCATCCATCAATCTTTCCATCTAGCTATTCATGTTCTTCTATCATCTATAGATCATCTATCTCTCAGTCTACCTATCCATCTATTTAACCAACAATCTATCCATTCATTTATGATATATTCATCAATCCATCCATGTACCTATCTTGCCATCCATATATCTATCTTGCCATCCATATATCTATCTATCCATCTATCATTCTCTCCATACGTCTATTCGTGTATCTGTCCATCTGCCTTATCATCTATTAATCTTTTTGTCAATCTATCCAAATATATATATCATCTATCCATCCACCTATCATTCTTTCCATTCATGTGTGCAGCCATCTATCCTTCAAGCAATATATCCATCAAGTTTTCTATCAATCAATCTGTTTTTCTATCCATCTATTTTTCTATCCTATCTATTCATCTATCTATCTATCTATCCATGCACTAACTCATCTTTCTACCCATCTATCCACCCACTTATATTTCCATCTACCTATCCATCTAATTATTCGTCTATTCATCTTTCTACCTATTCATTCATCCATCTTTTCATCACTAAACCTATACATCCATCCATCTATTCATCTCTCTACCCATCCATTTTTTCTGTCCATCCATCTACTTTTTACCTATCTATCTATATATCCAACCACTTATCCCTCCATCCAATTATTCATCTGTCTACCTATCTATCCATATATTTACCTATTTATAACACAGAAATAAATTACACAGAGAGAGTGGGGGCCTGATAACTCACAGCACATAGGTTCGAATCCTCATCACGGCTCCTATGGCTTATCTATTTATTCATGCGCCTATTCGTCTATCCATCCATTCTTTTGCCTACTGTCTGTTTCATTCTCTTCCTCTATCTTTGTCTCTGCCTCTCTCTCTCTGTCTCGCTCTGTCTCCTGCTGTGTTTCTGTTTCTGAGTTTCTCTGTGTCTCTCTCCCTTTCTGCCTCTTATAAAAATACAATAGTCTAAGTGTGGTGGTCGGCAGTGGGAGCAGCTCAGTGGTGTGAAGTACTAAAACACAATAGTTACCCTTACTCTAGTATAGAGCAGTTGCTTGAGAAACTGTTGACGCTGAGAGAGAATTGTCTGTTTGATGCTAGTACGGCCAAAATATTCACAACAGGAAATTACTCTTAATTTTCATAAAATCAGTGAATAATGGTCAGAATACTTTAAGACAATATTTTATTTGAAAAGTTTGACCTCCTACTATAAACAGACAGTCATTCTCTCCTTTGGTAAAATTACAATATCTCTACTTTGGTAAAATTACAATATATAAATATTGCATTTTGTCACATGATAAGTGTGGTGTGTTGTGTGACATGAGTGCTATATAATTTTGGGGTCCATAAGTATGACTCTTACCTCTATCATCTGTAGCGTTGACGTCTGCTCCAGCGTCGAGGAGGACCTTCACAGTGTTGTCGTGACCACCTCTGACTGCCATGTGAAGGGCTGTACTGCCTGTCAACAGATACCACAATTGTTATTATACATAAACCATCACTATTCCAGTACTTTATGTAAGATATTGAAATAAGCTGTTAAAGAAAAATATTTGTATATACTAGTGACGTGTACCGACTATATATATTATGGAAAACTATTTTCCACCCTAAATTTTCCACCCTAAATTAGAAGATCAAATTAAAATTGTTAAGAATATATCACCAATAAAATATCCGACATCTCACCAGTTCTTATTTGATAATTTAATATTTGTGACGAGAGCAACAGTGACGTGACGAGACGGCCGACTGGGAGCCGGTCGGCCTGAGCGGACAGCACGCTGGACTTGTGATCCTGTGGTCCTGGGTTCGATCCCAGGCCCCGGCGAGAAACATTGGGCAGAGTTTCTTTCACCCTGTGCCCCTGTTACCTAGCAGTAAAATAGGTACCTGGGTGTTAGTCAGCTGTCACGGGCTGCTTCCTGGGGGTAGAGGCCTGGTCGAGGACCGGGCCGCGGGGACACTAAAAAGCCCCGAAATCATCTCAAGATAACCTCAAGAAAATAACAGTGGTGATATTGTCTTGCCCGAAATACTAACACACAACCCTTCCACACTACCACATACCCCACCACACTACCACACACCCCACCACACTACCACACTACCACACACCCCACCACACTACCACACACCCCACCACACTACCACACACCTAATGACCCTACCACACACACCCCACCACACTACTACACACCCAACCACACTACCACACACCCCACCACTACCACACAACCCCACCACACTACCACACACCCCACCACACTACCACACATATTTTATAGTCTGTGGGTTGGTTTTTTTTTTTTTTTTTTTTATTAACATATTAGGTACATCTGCATTAGTGCAGCTACCCTAGACTATATGAAGTGGAGTACAGTGTGTCAAAAAAAAAAAAACTAACTAGGTGATGCTATAAAATCCCCATCACACAGGATGGTTAGTCATACAGAGGCATGTGATTAGCGGTCTGCACTGGCAGACTCCGGATGCATTTTGAGGATATCAACAACACAAGATTGAATAAGGTAGCAGTGGTAATACAAGTCCCCATCTCGCAGGATGGTTAGTCATACAGAGTCATGTGTTTAATAGCCTGCACTGGCAAATTTTGGGTATACTGTGAGGATATCTTCAAGAATACGAGAGTGAATAAAGTAATTGCAAAGCTCCAGGTACCTCATGCCAACTGGTCTGAAAGGTCTAATAATTGGGCATTCAGTGATGTAGTGCGGGAGATCATGCCGTAGTTCCTGCTCACAGAGTTTGCAACTGGAGTGCTCAGGATTGGGAGACCCGTCACCTGCGGCCACCTGCCACAGGTAACGGTAACCCAACCTGATCCTTGCAACCACTGTGTCGCACAGTCTAGTGGACGTTTTGTGCTGTCCATAGATGTAGGTTTCAGATCTGAACAAATCATAGCTTTTTATACTAGTACTTTCAGGTCGTTGGGAGTCAGTAAGTTCTTTCCTATCAGATCTGAATGTTTGGACCAATACAGTTTTGACAGCAGAGATAGGGATACCTAGATCTAATTCAACTTCAAACTTGTTACACGCTAATTTGGCTGCAATGTCTGTCTCATTATGATGGGTTATATTTATGTGTGAAGGTATCCATACAAAGGAAATTCGAGACCCTTTACTCTGTGCATCAATTAGGTCATTTATAATTGGGAGTATGAGGTTCTTGCTGTCGATCTTCCAAGAGAAGTTTTCGATTGCTTGAAGAGCAGACTTTGAATCGCAGAATATTATTCCTCCTCCAATATTTTTTAATGTGCTGGTTGCTAAATGTAATGCTGCTAGTTCTGCTTGTGTGGAGGTCAGCCAGTTGTTTAGCCTGACACTGACAGACTTTGTGCAAATATTATTTCTATAGAACCTACATGCCGCTGCAGTCCGTCCAGTAGAAGACTGGACTGAGCCGTCGGTGTAGACACAGTGCTCGTGAGATCTTAGACTCTCGATGGAGGAGGCAATTGTTTCAAGAGTGACAGCTTTGAGTAGAGCAAGATTCTCATTATCTTTCTTGGTGACAGGTGTGTATGATACTTGAATGGTGGGGTACAGATAAAGAGGAATATCAGAGACTGGTAGATTGCACTTAAAAGGAATGTTAAGTTTAATGAGATTGTAAGCATTGTTTCTCAGCCAATTATCATAAAAGGAGTGAGTTGGTATGTCGGCACCAGTCAAAAGGGTGTTAACAGCACTAAATAATTTGTCTCTGAGCAATGTAGGAGATGTAGGATCTCTCATGACTTTAAGACAGAAGGTAGTGTTAACTTGCATTATTCTCTCTAGTATGGTTGGAAACTTCAGTTCTTCCCTCATGTTGATGATTCTTGTGCATCTTGGGGCACCAAGAATTATCCTCATGGCCTCGTTCTGTATTACTTCAAGTTTGTCCAACACAGAGGAGGGGAAATTAATTAAGTGCAGAGCATTATAATCAACGAGAGATCTAACAAACATCATATAGAATAGTCTAGCATATTTAATATTGATACCAATATTCTTACCAGTAAGTGTTCTCAATGGTTTTAGTCTTTCTTTTAACCTACGGTGTAGATCATTTACAATGTCACTGTTAATACCAACTCCAAGGTATTTGTGCTGCCCACACGTTTCAATTATCCTGGGAAGCCTCACTAGGACAAGGGCAAACACCAGCAAATTGGGATACATTTACCGGACAAAGCACATACACGATACATACACACATATAATAATAATGAATCCTATACTCTATAATATCACAATCAGGTTGCTCTCCAACACAACCAGAACTCTACCATCAGCTTATCAAGTGGTATCCTATCTCCTGGTTCACCACCTGATACCATCATCCCTCCTAAAGTTGATCAAGTCTACATACACTGTTGCACCATCAGCAAGAGAATATATATATGTATCTATAAATGTGTACAAAGAAAATCAGCATTTGCATGCAATAACATATATCAGTATAAATGTTCATTGATACACAACAATGATCAATCGATCACTCTATTAGTCCTAGAACGCATACATCTGTAGGTAATCCAGCCTACGACTGTAACTCTAAACTTCAGTATAAAACACTCCTTGACATAAGAATGCAAACAACCACTCACCTCTCACTGCGTCTTGCACACTAATGACAACCAAACACTATCAACTCCCTACAAGTAATCCACCAGAACTTCCCCTTCCACCTCTGGAAGTTCACTACCCTGATATCTTCAGGTTCTTCCGGGCTTCACTACCAGGATCCTCTGCAGCTCCTTCAGGCTGCTATCATGAAGTTTCCTTGAGCAACTACGGTGCTTCACCCTTCTGTTAGGTTCCTCCACAGCTCTCCTGGCTGCTACACCATGAAGTTTCCTCGAGCAACTATGGTGCTTCTCCACCTCTACAGAAGCACGTGACACTCCTCTTCACTGCTTCTCACAGCTCGAGGTCCTCTGCTTCACTACCTTGGAGTCTCATCAGCTACTTCATCTGCAGGCTTCGAAGTTCTCAGCAACTTCTTCCCCAAAGACAAACCTGCAACCCATCGACACTCCAATAAAATTGTTTCCCCTTTAACACATAAACAAAAATAATCACACAATATGTTTGTCTCCAACCTCTATCTGTCCTCTACATACAGTGAGAGTGAACTCCCCCGTTTTGGGCGGGTCCATACTCCACCTCGCCCGGCGGTGGTCCTCACTCGCTGGGAGGGTCTTCCTCCGTCAGGAGCCGGGCTCCCTCAGTCGCCTGTCAGAGCTCAGAGGGGACGGACGTCGCTCCGTGTTCCTCCCTCTTCACTCTCCTATTTCAGGCTTTCTGCCTTATTAAAACATGTCTAACTTATAAATAAACATTGCTACTGTCGCTGGGCACACGACCAACTACAAGCAATCACTATGAACTGGCGTATATCGTGCTTACCACAGATTAACTGGTCGAGGGCGCTTCTCCCTCTGATGGCGTCTGGTCACGGCGCTTCCACGGCCCACAATAATGCCTCTGGGCGATTTAATAAACACTTCGTCGACCAGGACTTGAGACCACAACGTTCCCAGCTCGGTTCCACAGCTGGCACGTCTACACACTTCTCTTCTCTTCGAGATATATCACTAGGGGTTCCCTTCTGGCGGGAGCTCAAACGGAGCGCGGCTTTTCCCTGCGATGTCTGGCACTCAAGTGAGGTCAAGGTCCTCCGGAAGCGAGCCTCACGCCTCCAGCAAAATGTCCACCTCTCCTAGCCAGTCATTTATCTGTTTTCTCCTTCATTGCCCATAATCTCAAACTGTTATACATATCCAAGCAACTATTTTACATATGCGTTATCACCTCAATATTTGCTAGACCTTCTAATCAGGTCAGGCTTGATGAATAACTTTTAAGGAGGGAGACTCGTTTCTCCTGTAGGCTGAGATCATAACACTCCCCTCCCCTTATTTTTGAGAGTTATTCTAGTGGCTAGGCTCGAGATAATACATCCGCCACCGCACTGTCTCGTTCTTCACCCGATATACTCCCTTAGGAGTCTACAATTAGTTCGTTGCACCTTCCAACATCTGGCTCACAACTCGCCAGAAACATGATCTTCTCATAAACGATCTGACTTCTCTGGCACCTCTTGGCTAGGCTGTCCTCCTTGGACGCCTGCACTCCATCGGTCCACTCTACTTATTGTTTCCACCCTCCGTTTCCTCGTCTTCTTCTCTTCACGTCCAGAGTCAGACATCTCCTGTCTGTACCTCCTCTGTCATCTTCACACTTCCATTATACTTCCGTCTCCTTTCATCATACTTCACTCCCTCGTCTTCACCGACGATCCTCCCTTTCGTCTCATTTATCCGAGACCTCATCCTGTTTGACTTCCATCGAGTCCTCGGCTTTCTTCTATTCCTGCATGCTTGTATCATCTTCCTCTTCCCACATTTATCACTTCTATACTACTCCATTTCTTCTTCTTCAACTCTTCTTCGTTCCCTAAAAGTTTCTTCGGGCACTGTACTACATCCAACAGCACTCGACCATACATGTCGCTTTGCCTCTCCCAAAGTGCTCGTAAGCATCTCTCCACACATACTGTCTCTTCTCCTTTCATTTTCTCGGCTATTACTCTTCACCATCTCTCCTCCACGTTTTCTGTGAAACATGCCAACTCTTGACATCTCAAACAACTTAACTCCACTATCCCTATGCCTCTGTGCTCGTGGACAACTTGACGCTCTACTCCCATTCTCAGTCTGTCCACATCCTTCCTCATTCCTACTCAGCACAGTTGCATTCGCCTTCCGACTCTTAATTTCAGCAGTCTGGGCTCTACTCAGGTCAACTCTCTTCACAGTATTCTTCTTCGGCTGGGCCATCTTCACTTTTGACCTCACCGAGACTCCATTTTCCTGGGCTGGACCTTCATCAAACAGCCACACTATGTCTACGTCGATATCTTCCATCGGCTGAATCGACACTGTCTCACCTTCTCCAGTGTCTTCCTCGTCGGCCACCTCTGCCTTCGTCACTACCGAGACAGGGTACTCAATGGCTTGGCGGTCTCCTGATGCATCTCCTCGGATGTCAGTCAGGTTCACACTTCAGGTGTCCCACCCGTGCCGTGGCCTTCTGGGCACTCCTCTGGCACAGTCTCCGCTATGACTCTTGGCAACACCTTTGTTCCGCACAAGTCATTCCCCAGGATCACTTGGACTCCTGGAACAGGTATGTAGGGGCACACTCCCAACATCACCTCTGCCGACACATATTCCGACCTTAGCTGGACAATGCATACGGGCATGTCACTCTCAGACAACAACCCATATACTCTCATCTTACTCCTGCCAGCTAACCGTCGATCATTCCCAATCAGGCTTCTCGTAATCAAGCTCTGATTAGCTCAGGTATCTCTTAAAATACCAACTTCTACCTCAGGTTGGCCTCCTACACTGATCCAACCTTTGCTCATGAACGGCCTATACCTCTCGTTCACTAAGTTCATCTTCTGTGGTTTGTCTCGGAACACATTAGTATATTTACCTCGGGGGTCACACATGGCCAGGGTCACAACTCTCTTGCCCTGTCGACAATCTCGTATCACGTGACCCAATCCGTTACATTGGTAACATCTCATCTGGGAGAAATCTCTCCTATACGTACCAGAGTAGCTCTGACTCTGCCCACTCGTATTGGAGTTCCTCGGGCCAGACGTACTACTCGTACTCTGTGGAGCTTTACTGGACTCTTGATTTCCTGGATAACGATCAGTTTCTCGTTTTGCTCCTCCATCTTCACTTTCAGACGAAGTGCGCGACCTACTCTTTTGAGTTTTAGGGTACTTACTTTTATCTGCCCATTTATCAAAATTTTTCTCATCCCAGACTCTTCTGGGTCTCTCATAATTTCTTCCTCCCCAGACTCCACTGGGTCTGCCATTGCTGCGTCTCGCCTCGCTTCTCACTCTGTTCTCCCTCAAGCTCTTGTATGCTTCGGTAATCATATCCGCCCTATCTGCGGCATCTTTCACCTCCTTTATCCCTGCTTCTTGGATCTTGAACTTTGTTTCGGGATGCATCATCTCCAAAAACTTCTCCATGACCATCAGTTGCTTCAGGTCAGCGTAAGATCCAACTCCAGCAGCCTCAATCCATTTCTGGAATCGTCTTTCCAGATCTCTTGCTGTCTCAGCAAACGTACATGCTCCAACCTTCATTTCTCTGAAGCGCTTCCTATAAGCTTCTGGGGTTAACTGAAACGAGCGCAATATGCTGCTCTTTACTGTGGCATAATCCTGGCACTCTTCCAGTGACAATTGGGTGTATGCCTCCCTGGCTGCACCGGTCAATCTTAACTGGACCAGCTGGGCCCATTCCTCCTGTGGCCACTCCTTGATACTGGCTACTTTTTCAAAATGCTCGAAGAAGCTCTCTGCCTCTTCGGGCACAAACAAGGGAATGTCCTTCTCCCTAACCCTAACATCTGGTGGGTGTGATACCTGGGTGGTGCTCTCTGGCAACCCATGTTCAATCCTTTGCTCAGCCAAGGTTCTGTTCGCTTTTATCTGCAATTGTTTTGTTCTCTCTTTTTCTTTTTCGACCTCTAGTTTTGTTTTCTCTTTTTCGACCTCCAGTTTTTCTTTTTCTTTCTCCTGTTCCAACTCCAGTTCTCTTATTCTGGTTTTCTCTTTTTCTTTCTCCACCTCTAGTCTTGCTCTCTCAACTTCCAGCCTGGTTTTCTCTTTTTCTACTTCCAGCCTGGTTTTCTCTTTTATCTGGAGTTCTAATTACATCTTTTCCAGCTGGAACTGTCTCTCCTTGTCCTCTCGTTGTTGCTGCATCTGGAGCTCTAACTGGAACCTCTCCAAGCTCCTATTTCGGCTACTCCTGCTACTGCGGCTACTCCTGCTACTCCTACTTGATCCCTGGGATCTCACTTCATCCTGCCCATCATCCTCCTTTCCACTTTCAGCTCCTTTTTGGGCTCCTTGCTCTGCCGCTTCATTTTTGGCTCTTAACTGCCTCAGGATCTCATCCTTCATCCCAGCTACTTTAGATGCTTTCAACCTAATGCCACATTTTTCTGCTATTTGTTTCAATTGATCCCTCGTGCAACCTTCCAAGTCCTCAGGCTTGCCTGACTCCACAAACGCTTGCACCTTCTCCATCTTGTCCTGTGAGTCTTCCCAAGAGAGAGAATATACACATGCGGTCACACAGTTTATCTATTTCAGCAAGGGTGTACAAATCCACTCTTGGACATGGTGTGGGTGTGTCAGTTCGCTCTCCCGGACGGGCCCCCAATTTTTTATAGTCTGTGGGTTGGTTGGTGTTGTCGTCGTTGATCCTTCTCTACGGACAACCCAACCCACAACTCGGTAGAGTGCTTATACTTCACTAGGAGATCACCCTTGGCGCTTGAGGTTCTTGGAGAGGGGCTCAACGTCACACATTTAGGGGATGCGGCTCCCACACCTAGCCTCGTTGTCACGTGCACACACCCACTCGAGCCGCTGTGACTCCCCACTCTCTCCTTAGGTAATATGATCTCCTCGATCCCCTTTTGGCTTATTAGTACTACCCTCTACCCTGTCCACAGCAGTGGTTCTTGGTTCTTTCTCTCTCTCTCTCCTTCTTTACTACTTCCTGGGAAGCCTCACTAGGACAAGGGCAAACACCAGCAAATTGGGATACATTTACTGGACAAAGCACATACACGATACATACACACATATAATAATAATGAATCCTATACTCTATAATATCACAATCAGGTTGCTCTCCAACACAACCAGAACTCTACCATCAGCTTATCAAGTGGTATCCTATCTCCTGGTTCACCACCTGATACCATCAACCTCCTCAAGTTGATCAAGTCTACATACACTGTTGCACCATCAGCAAGAGAATATATATATGTATCTATAAATGTGTACAAAGAAAATCAGGATTTGCATGCAATAACATATATCAGTATAAATGTTCATTGATACACAACAATGATCAATCGATCACTCTATCAGTCCTAGAACGCATACATCTGTAGGTAATCCAGCCTACGACTGTAACTCTAAACTTCAGTATAAAACACTCCTTGACATAAGAATGCAAACAACCACTCACCTCTCACTGCGTCTTGCACACCAATGACAACCAAACACTATCAACTCCCTACAAGTAATCCACCAGAACTTCCCCTTCCACCTCTGGAAGTTCACTACCCTGATATCTTCAGTTTCTTCCGGGCTTCACTACCAGGATCCTCTGCAGCTCCTTCAGGCTGCTATCATGAAGTTTCCTTGAGCAACTACGGTGCTTCACCCTTCTGTTAGGTTCCTCCACAGCTCTCCTGGCTGCTACACCATGAAGTTTCCTCAAGCAACTATGGTGCTTCTCCACCTCTACAGAAGCACGTGACACTCCTCTTCACTGCTTCTCACAGCTCGAGGTCCTCTGCTTCACTACCTTGGAGTCTCATCAGCTACTTCATCTGCAGGCTTCGAAGTTCTCAGCAACTTCTTCCCCAAAGACAAACCTGCAACCCATCGACACTCCAATAAAATTGTTTCCCCTTTAACACATAAACAAAAATAATAACACAATATGTTTGTCTCCAACCTCTATCTGTCCTCTACATACAGTGAGAGTGAACTCCCCCGTTTTGGGCGGGTCCATACTCCACCTCGCCCGGCGGCGGTCCTCACTCGCTGGGAGGGTCTTCCTCCGTCAGGAGCCGGGCTCCCTCAGTCGCCTGTCAGAGCTCAGAGGGGACGGACGTCGCTCCGTGTTCCTCCCTCTTCACTCTCCTATTTCAGGCTTTCTGCCTTATTAAAACATGTCTAACTTATAAATAAACATCGCTACTGTCGCTGGGCACACGACCAACTACAAGCAATCACTATGAACTGGCGTATATCGTGCTTACCACAGATTAACTGGTCGAGGGCGCTTCTCCCTCTGACGGCGTCTGGTCACGGCGCTTCCACGGCCCACAATAATGCCTCTGGGCGATTTAATAAACACTTCGTCGACCAGGACTTGAGACCACAACGTTCCCAGCTCGGTTCCACAGCTGGCACGTCTACACACTTCTCTTCTCTTCGAGATATATCACTAGGGGTTCCCTTCTGGCGGGAGCTCAAACGGAGCGCGGCTTTTCCCTGCGATGTCTGGCACTCAAGTGAGGTCAAGGTCCTTCGGAAGCGAGCCTCACGCCTCCAGCAAAATGTCCACCTCTCCTAGCCAGTCATTTATCTGTTTTCTCCTTCATTGCCCATAATCTCAAACTGTTATACATATCCAAGCAACTATTTTACATATGCGTTATCACCTCAATATTTGCTAGACCTTCTAATCAGGTCAGGCTTGATGAATAACTCTCAAGGAGGGAGACTCGTTTCTCCTGTAGGCTGAGATCATAACACTTACCACCACATACTACACACCCCACCACACTACCACACACCCCACCACTCTACCACACACCCCGCCACACTACAACACTACCACACACTCTACCACACACCCCAACACACTACCACACACCCATCCACACTACCACACACCCATCCACACTACCACAGACACTATCACACACCCCATCACAATACCACACAACCTCACCACACTACCATACACCCCACCACACTTCCACACAACCCCACCACTCTACCTCACACCCCACCACACTACCACACACCCCACCACACAACCACACACCCACCCACACTATCACACACCCCATCACAATACCACACAACCTCACCATACTACCATGCACCCCACCACTCTACCACACACCCCACCACTCTACCACACACCCCACCACACTACCACACACCCCACCACACTAAACCAGGAATTTGCAGACCCCAACACAACAGTCCCAGAGATAAGAGGGGAACCCACAACCAGCATCCCAGCAACACCAGAGGGGAGGTCAACACCACCACCCCCCTCTGCATAGAAACCCTCCCTTCCCCTCACCCTACCTGCCCCCACCCAAATCCTCACCCATCCTCCCTCCCCCCCCCCCATTCTGACCCTATCACCCTTTCCCACCATGCCCCCCTCCCGCCTTTCCCCCCCTGACACCCCCTCCCCCTCCCCCTCCATCCCATACCCTCCCTATCCTTCCTCCTCCTCACCCCGTATCCTCCATGTCCCCCTTATCTCCTTAACCCACACCTTACCTGTTCCCCCTTCCCTTAAACCCCCACCCCCAACCCCAAAATCCTCTGAGACCATGCAAACCACCTCACAGATCTTCTCACCCAGGGAACAGCTTCCCACACCAGCAGAATGCTCGCCAAGTAAGGGACTAGAAAATGAACAGAAGAAAGTGAGCATCAAGGCAATGTACACTAACATAAATGGGATTACAAATAAAACAAGTGAACTCGGGGAATGGGCACTAGAAGACATAATAGCACTCACAGAAACAAATCTAACGAAAACCATAACAAATGCAGTGTTTCCACAGGGCTACTATCTAGTGAGGAAAGAGAGGAAAGGGAGAGGAGGAGGTGGTGTAGCTTTGCTAATAAGAGAAGGTTGGAGTTTTGAAGAGATGGCAATTCAGAACTGTGAAGGTTTCAGTGACTACATATCAGGCACCATAGCAACTGGAGGACAGAAAATTATAGTAGAAGTCATATATAAACCCCCACCGATCGACAGAAGACCCAGACAGAAATTTGATAAAAACTACTTGGCCATCATCAATATAATAGAGAGAGCAGCTTCTGTGGCTAGCAGGAACGGATCCAGAATACTAATCATGGGAGACTTCAGCCATGGGAAGATAGATTGGGGGAACAGAGACCCACATGGAGGACCAGACACATGGAGAGCTAAGCTGCTGGATGTAGCAACAAGAAACTTTCTAAGTCAACACGACAAGGGACCGACAAGAATAAGAGGAGGGGATGAACCAGCCTTGCTTGATCTGATATTTACCCTAAATGAGTCGGATATAAGGAAAGTTAAGTTGAAAGCCTCCTTGGTTATGAGTGATCATAGTGTATGGAGCTTTGAGTTCCTGGTTCAAATAGAAATTATCACCCCCCAAAAAAGAACTGGGAAACAAAGGGCTGGCGTACCGAAAAGGAAACTTTGAGGAGATGAATAAATTCTTAAGGGATATACATTAGGACAGAGAACTCAGAACCAAGTCTGTACAAGACATGATGGACTATGTCACCCAAAAATGTCAGAAAGCTGTAAGCAGGTTTGTCCCAGCCCAACGGGAAAAAACAGAGAAGCAAATGAAGAATCCGTGGTTTAATAGGGAATGTATGAAAGCAAAGAAGCTGAACAAAAGGTCATGGAGGAACTTCCGTAATAACAGAACACCAGAAAGTAGAGAGAGATACCAGAGAACCAGGAACAAGTATGCTAGTGTGAGAAGAGCAGCTGAGAAAAGGTATGAAAATGATGTAGCTAATAAAGCCAAGACCGAACCAAAGCTATTTCACAGTCACATCAGGCGGTAGACAACAGTGAAATAACAGGTGATGAAACTTAGGGTGGGCGAGGACAGGTACATAGAGAATGACAACGAGGTGTGTGTGAAGAAGTCAACAAGAGGTTCCAGGAGGTCTTTACAATAGAACAGGGAGATGTCACAGCACTAGGAGAGGTGGCAACAAACCAGGTGACCTTGGAAAGGTTTGAAATTACAAGAGATTAGATCAAGAAGCACCTATTGGAGCTGGATGTGAGAAGAGCTGTTGGGCCGGACAGGAAACTCGCCATGGGTTTTGAAAGAGTGTGCAGGAGCACTTTGCTTGCCACTCTCCATAGTGTATAGTAGGTCACTGGAAAAGGGAGACCTACCAGAAATATGGAAGACTGCTAATGTAGTACCAACATACACAAAGGGTGACAGACAAGAGGCACTGAACTACAGGCCAGTGTCCTTAACTTGTATACCATGCAAGGTGATGGAGAAGATTGTGAGAAAAACCTAGTAACACATCTGGAGAGAAGAGACTTCGTGACAACCCATCAACATGGGTTCAGGGAGGGTAAATCTTGCCTTACAGGCTTGATAGAATTCTATGATCAGGTGACAAAGATTAAGCAAGAGAGAGAAGGATGGGCGGACTGCATTTTTTTGGACTGTCGGAAAGCCTTTGACACAGTACCCCATAAAAGGTTGATGCATAAGCTGGAGAAACAGGCAGGAGTAACTGGTAGGGCGCTCCAGTGGATAAGGGAGTACTTAAGCAATAGGAAGCAGAGAGTTACAGTGAGGGGTGAGACCTCAGAATGGCGTGAAGTCACCAGTGGAGTCCCATAGGGCTCTGTACTCGAATCTATCCTGTTTCTGATATTCGTAAATGCTGATATTCTGATATTCGTTTCTGATATTCGTCTATACCCAGAGGGTATAGACTCATTCCTTTCAATGTTTGCTGACGACGCTAAAATTATGAGAAGGATTAAGACAGAGGAGGACAGCTTGAGGCATGAAGAAGACCTGGACAAGCTGCAGGAATGGTCGATCAAATGGCTGTTAGAGTTTAACCCAAGCAAATGTAATGTAATGAAGCTAGGGGTAGGAAGCAGGAGACCAGATACAAGGTATCATTTGGACGATGAAATACTTTAAGAGTCAGAGAGAGAGAAAGACCTGGGGGTTGATATTATGCCAGACCTGTCCCCTGAAGCTCATATCAAGAGGATAACATCAGCAGCATATGCCAGGTTGGCTAACATAAGAACAGCCTTTAGAAACTTGCGTAAGGAATCTTTCAGAACATTATATACCACATATGTCAGACCAATCCTGGAGTATGTGGCTCCAGCATGGAGTCCATATCTAGTCAAGCATAAGACTAAACTGGAAAAGGTTCAAAGGTTTGCCACCAGAATGAGAGGTATGAGCTACGATACCTGGTTGATACCTGGCTGAATGGGTTCTGGGAGTTCTTCTACTCCCCAAGCCCGGCCCGAGGCCAGACTTGACTTGTGAGAGTTTGGTCCACCTGGCTGTTGCTTGGAGCGGCCTGCAGGCCCAAATACCCACCATAGCCCCGTTGGTCCGGCACTCCTTGAAGGAAACAATCTAATTTCCTCTTGAAGACGTCCACAGTTGTTCCTGCAATATTTCTGATGCTCGCTGGTAGGACGTTGAACAACCGTGGACCTCTGATGTTCATACAGTGTTCTCTGATTGTGCCCATGGCACCTCTGCTCTTCACTGGCTCTATTCTGCATTTCCTTCCATGTCGTTCACTCCAGTACGTTGTTATTTTACTGTGCAGATTTGGGACCTGTCCCTACAGTATTTTCTTTGTGTATATTATTTGATATCTCTCTTGTCTTCTTTCTAGTGAGTACATTTGGAGAGCTTTGAGACGATCCCAATAATTTAGGTGCTTTATCTCGTCTATGTGTGCCATGTATGTTCTCTGTATTCCCTCTATTTCAGCAATCTCTCCTGCCCTGAAGGGGGAAGTGAGTACTGAGCAGTACTCAAGACGGAACAACACAAGTGACTTGAAGAGTACAACCATTGTGATGGGATCTCTGGACTTGAAGGTTCTCGTAATCCATCCTATCATTTGTCCAACCCGTTCTCGCACTTTCGTATAATCAATATTGACTTAATAAATACGTGCATATGTGACATACTAAACATACTAGTTTACTTTGAAAAGCTTCATAGAAAACACCGACCTTACCTAACCTTCTTATTATGTTAAGACAAGCATTTAATTCCTTCGTAATTACAATTATTACATAACCTATACTTATAATAGGTTAAATAAAAATTGTAATTACGAAGCAATAAGATGCTTATCTTAACATACTAAGAAGCTTAGGTAAGGTCGGTGTTTTCTATGAAGCTTTTCAAGGTAAACTAGTATGTTTAGTATGGCAGTGGTTTTCGCTTTTGATTTAGCATATGCGAAAAAATATTTTGGGTTTTTCTTTATTTCTTGAATTGCTTTCTGTTCTAGTTACCTTTCTTCAGTCTGATTGGAATGCTTCAGTTTCTGTTCGATTTCTTCAATCTCCCTGTTTAAATTATTTCTTCTTTGTATGGAGAGTCGTGTCTGCTTAAGCATTTCCGTTAATTTCTTCCTTCCTTTGTAATGTCGTCTGCGTTCTCTTTCTTCATTTACCTATTTCTGGCTTTCCTCAAAGGAACATGTTTCAGACAGACTTGATATGCTTCAGAAGTCAGTTTTTCTATTCCTTGTGTAGGATTTCTATTTCTTAGAACATTTTCCCATTGAATGTTTGTAAGTTCCCTGTTTATTTTCTCCCAGTTTATCCTCTTATTATTAAAATTGAATTTATTGAATAACCCTTCTCATTTGTTGTTTCTCTTGGGCCGACTACCGTTATTAATGTTAGTTTGCACTTCAATGAGCTTGTGGTCCGAGTACGTAGTGTCTGAGACAGTAATGTCTCTGATTAGCTCCTCATTGTTCGTGATATCAGGTCCAGCGTGTTCTCGTTCCTAGTTGGTTCTGTAATCTGCTGACTGAGCGAGAATTTGTCACAGAATCTCAGTAGTTCTCTGACCTGTGGTTGGTTATTTCCAGGTTGATTTCCTGCTATGATGTTTTTGCTTACTATTCTCCATTTTAAACAGGGTAGATTGAAGTCTCCGAGGAAGATGATATCTGGTTCTGGGTTTGCTAGGTTATCAGGGATATTCTCTATTTTGTGGATCTGTTCAGTGAATTCCTCAACTGTTGCATCTGTCGGTTTGTATATTAAAATAATAAGTAGATTCATATTTTCTACCTTGATTCCAAGTACCTCTACCACCTCATTGGACCAGTTCAGAAGCTCTGTCTCTGTTCGGGAGTCTCTATGAGGAGAGACTACGGGAATTAAACCTCACTTCGTTGGAAGACAGAAGAGTTACGGGGGACATGATCACCACATTCAAGATTCTCAAGGGAATCAACAGGGTTGATAAAGACAGGCTATTTAACACAAGGGGCACAGGCACTAGGGGACACAGGTGGAAACTGAGTGCCCAAATGAGCCACAGAGATATTAGAAAGAACATTTTTAGTGTCAGAGTGGTTGACAAATGGAATGCATTAGGATATAATGTGGTGGAGGCTGACTCCATACACAGTTTCAAGTGTAGATATGATAGAGCCCAATAGGCTCAGGAACCTGTACACCTGTTGATTGACGGTTGAGAAGTGGGTCCAAAGAGCCAGAGCTCAACCCCCGCAAACACAACTAGGTGAGTACACACGAGTGGGATGGCTCGTACAAAGGTGTGGTGGATTGCGAGTGACGAAATGGATGACTAGGCGAGGTGGAATTCATTGTCCCAAAGAGCGGGGTAATTCTCACTCAATTACTACCAGAGACTTCTACAAATCACTAGATAGCCTTCCACATTTCCACTGCTGCCAGGTATCTTGGTCAATATAACAGATGACCTCAGATGTTGACAATAAACATGGATCACAAGTGCAGACTAGTTGCACCTGCTAGACCGCATGTTTGAGACACTCTCAGTACTCTCATAAATATCAAAATACCATCTCGCCGCATCTTGACCCGGCCAGACGGATTCGCAGTTACGGCATGATAACGAATGTTTTATTTAATGGTCGCTATAGACCGTGCTGATTCATGGCTCGGAGGAGCCACGAGATAGCATGTCTCTCCAACACAACGACCCCAGGCAGACTTCCCTGACGTGCTCGGGCAGGTGTGGAGCACGCTGCCTTCCCTCTCTTTTACTTAATCAATCAGAGAGCAAAGCACCTACTCTTCCTAGGTATACCGAGTGATTATATATGTAAGAGCTATCAATGAGTGCTCTTTCCCTCGTGTTATGCGACTCTGGTGACATGACATCACAGCACGGGAGGTCTACTTGGCTGACGTCACCGCCTGCCAGCCGTGCTACTCCCAGCGAGAACCGTTAGCTTACTGACTGTGAGAGTGTTAAGTTGTGGAATAAAATGAAATTGGTATAAGGAATTGAGCTCGGAAAATCTCTAAATATTTTCTTTAATTCTTTAAGGGGGCATATCATTTTAAATCGTTATAAATTAAAAGTTGTTCAATTTGCTTATAAATTTATTTATGAAATGGTTATAGAAAGAGCTGCAACTGGTCCAAGTTTCACCATCACACCCTAAACAGAAAAGGAGAAAAAAAAATTCACAACGTATTATGCAACGAATGTTCAACATTCTCAAATAATCTCAGGGAACACATGTGTCAACTAAAATGTCTACTATGTGCTGTAGAAGCACAAACTCTTGTAATAATTGTAATATGTATGTGCAATATATTTATATGTAAAATTTTTTTTTTTCTTTTTTTTTCTTTTTTTTGGTCAATTTTTTTTTCTCGTTTGTTATCAAGGGATTTGCATGAAACTTACACACCTTGCTCAATGCATGCCTATCTGCATGGGTGCCAATTATGAACGAAATCCGTCGAAGTCAAGCTCAGCTACAGGTGGCCGAACTTGGATCTTTATTTTACTCTGGAAAGTAATTTACACCTTCAAAGTACTTCAGAGCTTTCATTTATTAATCAATTTACATGCAAATTACACATTATATGTAGCGTTTGTGCTTCTACAACATCGCGTAGACATGTTAGTCCAAAGTCTATTTGTTGATTTTATAAAAATTTATAAATATCATATATTGCATATTTTTTTAGAAGGGTAACTTTGAATAATTATATTATTGCACTAAACACTTTTTTGATAAAACTGATCACTAGAATCCTTTATTATGTGCATAATTTAATATCTGAGTGTTATAGAAATGATTTTAGTTGACACATGTGTTCCCTGAAACTATTTGAAAATTCGTTGCATAATTCGTTGTTTATTTTTTTCTCCTTTCCTGTTTAGGGTGTGATGGTGAAACTTGGACCAGTTGCAGCCCTTTCTATAACCATTTCATAAATAAATTTATAAGCAAATTGAACCACTTTTAATTTTACATGAATATGCCTCCTTAACCTTTATTCCTGTCGTGATATTCAATTAGGTCGCCTGAGGAAGGACTTGCTTAGCTAACACACCAGTGTAGTAAGCAGCTCATTCCTCACTTTGAGACCATGTATGAACAATTGACTAGGCACGAGCAAACGCCGAGACACCCAAAGAAAATTTAAATCCCCTCCACTAGGCCGTCGACCTTCGCCATTCGCCGAAGCGAATCTAGCGAGTAGGTCAAGGGCTCTCACAACAATAATTTATTGTTGTGTGGTGCCATATATTTGGTCCAAAACTCAGAATCAGTCTCATTTTTATTAGTCGAGTGTGAAGAACACTTGCATAACAATTATATTGTGTGGGGTGTAACGAAAAGACAGTGTTAACCATAACAACTTAGTTTATTCAATAAAGTACTAACTACTACAACAAAACAAAAGAAATATCGATGACGTTACTCGAAATCCTTCCTGTGACACTATCAATGACAGCTAGACACCAGCCCCTCGAACTGCATAATGAACTAACTCGAACATAAGCGTGACCACAGAGGAATCAACAAGAAACAAGAACTAACAGATCTATAATCACAATTAAAACAAATGACACAGTGGGTTCTGAAACACGTCTCCAGTAACCTCCTAACTGTTCTACGCCTCAGTGCAGTCTACACCTGCAATGGCGGTTGCAATGCAATCAAATCAGTAGCCTTTCAATGACAATAATAACTAATGGGTTCACTGGCAACTCCAGCAACCCTTCCTCAAATTAATCCTTACGTTAACACTCCGTCCCACGGACGATCAACAATCAATAACAATTGATTTACGTTAATAACAAAATAGCATTTACGGTAATAACAAGGTAACATTTACGTTAAATTAATAACTCTTACAACTGTCACTAGTAACGCGGAAATTACACAACACTCTACCCGTCGAGCATTCAGTGAGAAAATCCCATTAATCCCTGTACTACCAGACAGCTGATTAATCTCTTAACTAGTTACATTAATTTACGTTAATCGGGTACTAATCACTCAGCGATGGTAAACTCTGATTTACAATGTCCAAAGTGCTAAGAGAACGGTAATCACTCGTGATTGCCTTTGGAGTAATTAATTACTATCCTCAAGATCAATAATTAAACAATTAAAATACGCAACCTTTCACACTGGCTCAGCAATTTACATTAAGGTATGAATTCCGTCTAAGCCTTCCATACTCAGACCAGTTCAGGTGGCAAATAACAGTAATTAGCCCCATGTTTACGTTATTCTAAAATGACGTTACTCCTCCCACGAGTCAATCAAGTGCCGGTACTTCCGGGCAGATAACTAACGACGTTACGTTAATGGAACAATGGAGCCTTCGTGTGAGTCGATCAAACAAGGATCGAGGTTAATTACTTTGACTTCCTGAAACACGTCAATTACCCGGCCCACTGACCGTTAATTACGACAGACAATACTCTAATTCTTATCCGGCTGATGGCTAGGCTCATTGAGACTTCCGTAGCTGCTTGCAGGAAAGTAAATTAACCCAAACATATTCTACGTTACTCAAATTGTCAAAGAACAAATTCTCTTAAAGCAATGGGCATTCCCTTTGTTACGTTATATTAATTGCCTCACAATCACCTCACTGAATACTGGACTTCGATGTCCTACCAGATAACCAGGAGAATATATGTGTACCCAAGTACATCGTCTACAGCCGAGTTCACCCACGACAATGACAAATCACACTAACAAATCACAGTGATTTACGTTACAATCCGGTTGCAATGACAATACTGCAGAACCTAGTAAAATAACATACAGTACATGAACCCTCTAGAACACTGCCCCACAATGGCTTTACTGAACTGCAATCACATACGTTGATGCTCAACACTAGCAACAATCACCATCAAATAACAACCCCTCTGCAATAACACACATGGCAAGTACTCTAATTTCCAAGTATTAGAATACTGCACACACTTACTTACTGTTGCAAATGACCCCAGTGCTCTCTATAACCCCTAGAACATAGGTCAACATATTGCAATCACCACACAGTAAATAACACAATGACACTGGGCACCGTGACACTACAATTATAAATATATATATATATATATATATATATATATATATATATATATATATATATATATATATATATATATATATATATATATATATATATATATATATATATAATTACTGCTGACACATGTAGCCTACAGCTATCAAACGTTATTGGGAACACTAAGGAGATTTCGCACTCCTTAAATCACATGGGTGAGTGATTTATCGATCACGCATGCCGATAAACACTCTCGAGAGTTACGTTACTCGACAGAGCGATGGCGGTCTCTCCCGACAGCCTCGTCTCTCACCAAATTCTACCAAAATTACGTTAATACTGCAACCAGAATACATATATATATATATATATATATATATATATATATATATATATATATATATATATATATATATATATATATATATATATATATATATATATATATATATATAAATCACACTTGTCACGGTCCTGGGAACAATAAAAGAAATTAAGACCTCACTGTGGTACACTCCACAATAATCATTTCCAAGGAATCACTGACGTTACACACATACCTGAGTGCTCAGTGTTGGAATTCCACACCTGCAAGACTACACATGGAAATGATATCACTCCGTCCCACGGACGATCAAAAATGATTTAATTACCACAATGGAATAATATAATTATTACATGGACATCCTCACAGTCCTTAGCTAATCTATGTATACTCTGTTCCCGTGTGTACCCACACATACACACACACTGTACGTCTGTGTACACAAGACGTAAGTCCCAATGGACTGACAAGATGACAAGTAAAGGGTGATTATCTCCTCGTCCACACTTCACTTCACCTCACAGGTGCTGCGTGACGATGTGACAGAACACTTGACCTCGAATTCAAGCTTTTAGAGACTAACTGATCACCAGAAATACACACATAGGTACTTATTCATTCATACTGCCGGCTTACACACCATTCCCATACATCAGGCACTCCACTACGGGTGGCTGGCTCGCTCACGGCAGTGGTAGCTGGCGTAGGCGGCGGTAGTACCTCACGTGGTATTTTACGTACAATTGGCGCGCACTCAAACCCAACCAACTCACAACACGGCTCGGTTCGCACCCTCGACCCACCGGTGAAGTGAGGCGTTCATACCCAGGTGACGCGCACAACGATAGCGTCTTACACAAACATGGGAAATCTGCCTTAAACACTGACACGAATTTCCCCTTTCCCATCAACTGCTACAGAGCACTAGCAAGTCTAATCATCACTGGTATGGGATCTACGAGTCTGTTACAGCTCGTATGCACATTATCCCACGATCCCAGATCACAAGATCTTCTCTACCCACTCACGGTTCACAATGTCTTTTCCCCCCCTTCGAGCGACGACTTCGGCCAGGATTCTGTGACGACCCAGTCGTAGATGAAGCAGGAGGTGAAGCAGTTGAGTAGTCAAGCCACCACGACGCCCTATATTCAACTTGGCCGAATTGAGTACAGAGAGCGTCTTGACAGAGTGGCAGCTTATGTTCAGAATGACGCTTACACCGACGATTCCCGCGTCCTCCTCGAAATAACCAATGAGAGGAAGGCATACAGCGGCCTACCCCTCTCAACCAATCAGCGACGGTGTAGCATAGCCCCTAGGGCAACTCCAAGATGGCCGACCAACATGGCGGCTCAAGATGTTTACTAAGATGGCGGCTGTTTCCATGACGGCGACTCAAGTGGCCAGCGAGCGCGGGAGGCCCACAGCTCACCCCACGCCTGCGGCCTAGCTGTTCCCACGCAAAGTTGAGTCTCGCTCAAGCCATACAATGAGATGATGCTATCGGCTCTAGCACTGTCCACAGACATGCTACCCCGGCCAGGGTAACATTTCTGGACTGCTGATGACTGGGGCTCTCACATGAGCCCAAACACTATATGTTTCGGTTACCAAACTTAAGTCCACCCACTTAACAAGTGCACTTAACAAGTGTACTGGCTCCCACAGGCATAAGAGCACTATTGTTAGTGAGCTGGTGAACCATCTCCTCACACTGACCACAACTCCCCCTCTGCGACTCACTGCACATTTTACATGTAAAACATACTAAATGCTGTATCTACTCTGACAGAGTAGTTACAGCTGCCTTTAGTCTCAATGGAATGGTCTGGGGCTTGGCTGTCCCTAGACACCAAACAAACGATGTTTCGTGAAAAAATTACCACAAATAGGTCCTGTGCACCCCTGATGTACCTCATGTCCTAGTGTGTGCATTCCACTACACAAAAGTCCAGAATTTTACCATCAATTACCATATTTTTGTAACATTTAGTAGAACTTTATATAGTGAATATTTATTTGAATGTGAATATGAAAATGTATATTAGTGTTTCATATACATTTCTAACCAACTTCAAGTTCAAGTATGTTTATTGAGACAAGAAAGAAAGAAATCTCAAAGGGATAGAGTAGCTTAGACTATTCTACCCCCCTACATTTCTAATCTATGCTTGAAATGTAAATCTCTCAAACAAATTTAATTATCGGAGTTCACTGTAGAGTTTTCATCTAACTGGTAATATTATAAAGAGGCAAATTAAGCACATTGTGTTCTAGAGAATAATGAAACTGAAAATATAATTAATAATCACACTATAAACTTATCATATTGTTCCAGTTGCTTATCCTTTTTTTCTATCGAGACAAGGTGGATAGCTTCCAAGTCCACCCGACCAGTCAATGATCGGGTTGACATAACACTTGTGTCTCAACATGACTTGAGGAGTCCAGTATTGACCACAGTCGGCCACAGACAGTTGTTAGAGTGCTGCAACCTTCATGCTCATTTACAGGGCCCAGGTCTCTGCGCGGGTGCGTTGACCCGTTCTTTGGATTGACTGTTACAGTTTTCGTGATGGCCAGTATGGGAGAGATGCGTCCGACTCTGTCAGAGATCCTGGAATTCGCAAATGCTGTAGATATGTGACGATGAGCAGTCAAAGTTCAGGAATTTTAAATATCAATTGACGACCTTGGAATCCAGAAGCTCGGTGATGGGGTAATTGATTTTGAAATTCGTGGATGAATCGTCGTTTATGAGGTTTATGGACAGAACTGAGGGTTGTGATTATTAGTTAAGGGGCGATTGTTGCTCAGTGAAGGTCGACGACCTCGGGATAGGACACAACCTATGAAGTTGTGTGTGAAGTTGTCCATATTTCTTGATGCTTCTATATTGGAGCGGAGTCTTGAGGTGGGTAGAATATAGTTGTGCATTAATTGGCTGTTGATTGCTGGTGTTGACTTTTTGATGTGTAGTGCCTCGCAAACGTCAAGCCGTCTGCTATCGCTGTATCTATCGATGATTTCTGTGTTGTTTACTAGGATTTCTCTGGCGATGGTTTGGTTGTGGGAAGAGATTATATGTTCCTTAATGGAGCCCTGTTGCTTATGCATCGTTAAACGCCTAGAAAGAGATGTTGTTGTCTTGCCTATATACTGGGTTTTTTGGAGCTTACAATCCCCAAGAGGGCCTTTGAAGGCATAGACGACGTTGGTCTCTTTTAAAGCGTTCTGCTTTGTGTCTGGAGAGTTTCTCATGAGTAGGCTGGCCGTTTTTCTGGTTTTATAGTAAATCGTCAGTTGTATCCTCTGATTTTTTTCTGTAGGGATAACGTTTCTATTAACAATATCTTTCAGGACCCTTTCCTCCGTTTTATGAGCTGTGGAAAAGAAGTTCCTGTAAAATAGTCTAATAGGGGGTATAGTTGTTGTGTTAGTTGTCTCTTCAGAGGTTGCATGGCGTTTCACTTTCCTTCTTATTCGTCTTCCACGAAACCATTGGAGAAGCCGTTGTTGACTAGGACCTGCCTTACCCTACAGAGTTCTTCGTCGACTTGCTTCCATTCTGAGCTGTGGCTGAGGGCACGGTCGACATAAGCGTTAACAACACTCCTCCTTGTACCTGTCCGGGCAATCACTGTTGGCATTCAGGCACATTCCTATGTTTGTTTCCTTAGTGTAGACAGCAGTGTGGAAAACTCCGCTCCTTTCCATGACTGTTACATCTTGAAAGGGCAGCTTCCCATCCTTCTCCATCTCGTAAGTGAAACGCAACACAAAATTCTGCTCAAATGCCTAGGCATTTGAGCAGAATTCTACAACTTCGATTTACAAAGATACAACTGACGATTTACTATAAAACCAGAAAAACGGCCAGCCTACTCATGAGAAACTCTCCAGACACAAAGCAGAACGCTTTAAAAGAGACCAACGTCGTCTATGCCTTCAAATGCCCTCTTGGGGACTGTAAGCTCCAAAAAAAAAACAGTATATAGGCAAGACAACAACATCTCTTTCCAGGCGTTTAACGATGCATAAGCAACAGGGCTCCATTAAGGAACATATAATCTCTTCCCACAAACAAACCATCACCAGAGAAATCTTAGCAAACAACACAGAAATCATCGATAGATACAGCGATAGCAGGCGGCTAGACGTCTGCGAGGCACTAAACATCAAGAAGTCAACACCAGCAATCAACAGCCAATTAATGCACAACTATATTCTACCTACTTCAAGACTCCGCTTCAATATAGAAGCATCAAGAAATATGGACAAATAGGCTTTCTACAATTACTTCCATTCAATACCCATTGTTTCATGTTCTGTCTTGTGTTTGAATTTAATACCCATTCAATACCCATTGTTTCGTGTTCTGTCTTGTGTTGGAATTAATACCCATTGAATACCCATTGTTGAAAGTTCGTTTTTAACCTCATCCACCTCACCCAAATGTAGATATAAACCTCGAAGATATGTAAGCTCTATTCAGTTTCAGTTGTGTGTTTGTAAACTCAAGTCTTTGAAAATGTAATAAATTTTACGAAACGCGCTCAAGTGTCACGTCAGACTAGAAATAAAAATGAATTTTGGAGAATTGATCTTTGAATTACCATCAACAGTGAAAAGAAACATAAGAAAGATAGAGAAAATTCGTGTTAGAATTATTAATCTTACTTTTTCGGTCATATTTAATAATATATGTCTACAGGAAAGACTGCTACCAAAATATACTAATATATATATATATTATATATATATATATATATAATATATATATATATATATATATATATATATATATATATATATATATATATATATATATATATATATATATATATATATATATAATATATATATATATATATATATATATATATATATATATATATATATATATATATATATATATATATATATATATATATTAAATTCTGTCTTTTGTACTAGGCTGATTCCTTACTCGTTGATTTCCCCCAGGCTGAAGTAAAATCATTTATTCCCCTAGACAACATTTGAAAGTTCACCGCCACTCACCACCCAGTTCGTGACAGTGTCAACAGTGAGAGGAGCTCAGTGGTGTCAAATGCTTAAACAAGAGTAGTTACCCCTTACTATGGCAAAGATCGGTCGCTTGAGAAACCTTTCATGCTGTGGAAAAGTGATCTTTTTAAGCATGTGCAAATTAATTAAAAGTTCTGTTAATGTTCCCGAAATCAGTGAATAATGGAGTATATTACTAATATGAATATTTATGTTTGTTTTGAAAATATTTAGCTGTGCAACTGTCGGACAGTGCCAAAACCCTTCATGGGGGCCTGAATGTGTCACTGGCAAGCTGTTCCTTTTGTACTCCTGGCGACCCCGACCACTCCAGTGTTCATCCCGGTCACCAGACCATTCTCTCTGCCAGTTTGGGCGAGGCCAGCCAGTACCATGTGGCCTCCACCTTGGAACACACAAACAATCTTCTCTCTTATAGTATGTACTAGAAGGGTCACCCATCGTGGTCTCGGTCTGACTGTCTGTCTTCCATCTCTCCATCTATATATCTATCCACCTATCTTCTTTTATCTATTCATTCATCTATCAATCCTTCCATCTATATATCTATACCATATATCATCTATACATCATTCATTCCATCTATCCATCTACTTATCCAGCATTCCATCTATCAATCCATCCATCAATCTTTCCATCTAGCTATTCATGTTCTTCTATCATCTATAGATCATCTATCTCTCAGTCTACCTATCCATCTATTTAACCAACAATCTATCCATTCATTTATGATATATTCATCAATCCATCCATGTACCTATCTTGCCATCCATATATCTATCTTGCCATCCATATATCTATCTATCCATCTATCATTCTCTCCATACGTCTATTCGTGTATCTGTCCATCTGCCTTATCATCTATTAATCTTTTTGTCAATCTATCCAAATATATATATCATCTATCCATCCACCTATCATTCTTTCCATTCATGTGTGCAGCCATCTATCCTTCAAGCAATATATCCATCAAGTTTTCTATCAATCAATCTGTTTTTCTATCCATCTATTTTTCTATCCTATCTATTCATCTATCTATCTATCTATCTATCCATGCACTAACTCATCTTTCTACCCATCTATCCACCCACTTATATTTCCATCTACCTATCCATCTAATTATTCGTCTATTCATCTTTCTACCTATTCATTCATCCATCTTTTCATCACTAAACCTATACATCCATCCATCTATTCATCTCTCTACCCATCCATTTTTTCTGTCCATCCATCTACTTTTTACCTATCTATCTATATATCCAACCACTTATCCCTCCATCCAATTATTCATCTGTCTACCTATCTATCCATATATTTACCTATTTATAACACAGAAATAAATTACACAGAGAGAGTGGGGGCCTGATAACTCACAGCACATAGGTTCGAATCCTCATCACGGCTCCTATGGCTTATCTATTTATTCATGCGCCTATTCGTCTATCCATCCATTCTTTTGCCTACTGTCTGTTTCATTCTCTTCCTCTATCTTTGTCTCTGCCTCTCTCTCTCTGTCTCGCTCTGTCTCCTGCTGTGTTTCTGTTTCTGAGTTTCTCTGTGTCTCTCTCCCTTTCTGCCTCTTATAAAAATACAATAGTCTAAGTGTGGTGGTCGGCAGTGGGAGCAGCTCAGTGGTGTGAAGTACTAAAACACAATAGTTACCCTTACTCTAGTATAGAGCAGTTGCTTGAGAAACTGTTGACGCTGAGAGAGAATTGTCTGTTTGATGCTAGTACGGCCAAATTATTCACAACAGGAAATTACTCTTAATTTTCATAAAATCAGTGAATAATGGTCAGAATACTTTAAGACAATATTTTATTTGAAAAGTTTGACCTCCTACTATAAACAGACAGTCATTCTCTCCTTTGGTAAAATTACAATATCTCTACTTTGGTAAAATTACAATATATAAATATTGCATTTTGTCACATGATAAGTGTGGTGTGTTGTGTGACATGAGTGCTATATAATTTTGGGGTCCATAAGTAGTGACTCTTACCTCTATCATCTGTAGCGTTGACGTCTGCTCCAGCGTCGAGGAGGACCTTCAGCAGTGTTGTCGTGACCACCTCTGACTGCCATGTGAAGGGCTGTACTGCCTGTCAACAGATACCACAATTGTTATTATACATAAACCATCACTATTCCAGTACTTTATGTAAGATATTGAAATAAGCTGTTAAAGATGAAATATTTGTATATACTAGTGACGTGTACCGACTATATATATTATGGAAAACTATTTTCCACCCTAAATTTTCCACCCTAAATTTTCCACCCTAAATTAGAAGATCAAATTAAAATTGTTAAGAATATATCACCAATAAAATATCCGACATCTCACCAGTTCTTATTTGATAATTTAATATTTGTGACGAGAGCAACAGTGACGTGACGAGACGGCCGACTGGGAGCCGGTCGGCCGAGCGGACAGCACGCTGGACTTGTGATCCTGTGGTCCTGGGTTCGATCCCAGGCCCCGGCGAGAAACATTGGGCAGAGTTTCTTTCACCATGTGCCCCTGTTACCTAGCAGTAAAATAGGTACCTGGGTGTTAGTCAGCTGTCACGGGCTGCTTCCTGGGGGTAGAGGCCTGGTCGAGGACCGGGCCGCGGGGACACTAAAAAGCCCCGAAATCATCTCAAGATAACCTCAAGATAACCTCAAGAAGATAACAGTGGTGATATTGTCTTGCCCGAAATACTAACACACAACCCTTCCACACTACCACATACCCCACCACACTACCACACACCCCACCACACTACCACACACCCTACCACACACCCCACCACACTACCACACACCCCACCACACTACCACACACCCCACCACACTACCACACACCCCACCACACTACCACACACCCCACCACACTACCACACACCCAACGACCCTACCACACACACCCCACCATCTACTACACACCCAACCACACTACCACACACCCCACCACACTACCACACAACCCCACCACACTACCACACACCCCACCACACTACCACACATATTTTATAGTCTGTGGGTTGGTTGGTGTTGTCGTCGTTGATCCTTCTCTACGGACAACCCAACCCACAACTCGGTAGAGTGCTTATACTTCACTAGGAGATCACCCTTGGCGCTTCTGGCTCTTGGAGAGGGGCTCAACGTCACACATTTAGGGGATGCGGCTCCCACACCTAGCCTCGTTGTCACGTGCACACACCCACTCGAGCCGCTGTGACTCCCCACTCTCTCCTTAGGTAATATGATCTCCTCGATCCCCTTTTGGCTTATTAGTACGTACCCTTCTACCCTGTCCACAGGCAGTGGTTCTTGGTTCTTTCTCTCTCTCTCTCCTTCTTTACTACTTCCTGGGAAGCCTCACTAGGACAAGGGCAAACACCAGCAAATTGGGATACATTTACCGGACAAAGCACATACACGATACATACACACATATAATAATAATGAATCCTATACTCTATAATATCACAATCAGGTTGCTCTCCAACACAACCAGAACTCTACCATCAGCTTATCAAGTGGTATCCTATCTCCTGGTTCACCACCTGATACCATCAATCCTCCTCAAGTTGATCAAGTCTACATACACTGTTGCACCATCAGCAAGAGAATATATATATGTATCTATAAATGTGTACAAAGAAAATCAGCATTTGCATGCAATAACATATATCAGTATAAATGTTCATTGATACACAACAATGATCAATCGATCACTCTATTAGTCCTAGAACGCATACATCTGTAGGTAATCCAGCCTACGACTGTAACTCTAAACTTCAGTATAAAACACTCCTTGACATAAGAATGCAAACAACCACTCACCTCTCACTGCGTCTTGCACACTAATGACAACCAAACACTATCAACTCCCTACAAGTAATCCACCAGAACTTCCCCTTCCACCTCTGGAAGTTCACTACCCTGATATCTTCAGGTTCTTCCGGGCTTCACTACCAGGATCCTCTGCAGCTCCTTCAGGCTGCTATCATGACGTTTCCTTGAGCAACTACGGTGCTTCACCCTTCTGTTAGGTTCCTCCACAGCTCTCCTGGCTGCTACACCATGAAGTTTCCTCGAGCAACTATGGTGCTTCTCCACCTCTACAGAAGCACGTGACACTCCTCTTCACTGCTTCTCACAGCTCGAGGTCCTCTGCTTCACTACCTTGGAGTCTCATCAGCTACTTCATCTGCAGGCTTCGAAGTTCTCAGCAACTTCTTCCCCAAAGACAAACCTGCAACCCTTCGACACTCCAATAAAATTGTTTCCCCTTTAACACATAAACAAAAATAATCACACAATATGTTTGTCTCCAACCTCTATCTGTCCTCTACATACAGTGAGAGTGAACTCCCCCGTTTTGGGCGGGTCCATACTCCACCTCGCCCGGCGGCGGTCCTCACTCGCTGGGAGGGTCTTCCTCCGTCAGGAGCCGGGCTCCCTCAGTCGCCTGTCAGAGCTCAGAGGGGACGGACGTCGCTCCGTGTTCCTCCCTCTTCACTCTCCTATTTCAGGCTTTCTGCCTTATTAAAACATGTCTAACTTATAAATAAACATTGCTACTGTCGCTGGGCACACGACCAACTACAAGCAATCACTATGAACTGGCGTATATCGTGCTTACCACAGATTAACTGGTCGAGGGCGCTTCTCCCTCTGACTGGCGTCTGGTCACGGCGCTTCCACGGCCCACAATAATGCCTCTGGGCGATTTAATAAACACTTCGTCGACCAGGACTTGAGACCACAACGTTCCCAGCTCGGTTCCACAGCTGGCACGTCTACACACTTCTCTTCTCTTCGAGATATATCACTAGGGGTTCCCTTCTGGCGGGAGCTCAAACGGAGCGCGGCTTTTCCCTGCGATGTCTGGCACTCAAGTGAGGTCAAGGTCCTCCGGAAGCGAGCCTCACGCCTCCAGCAAAATGTCCACCTCTCCTAGCCAGTCATTTATCTGTTTTCTCCTTCATTGCCCATAATCTCAAACTGTTATACATATCCAAGCAACTATTTTACATATGCGTTATCACCTCAATATTTGCTAGACCTTCTAATCAGGTCAGGCTTGATGAATAACTCTTAAGGAGGGAGACTCGTTTCTCCTGTAGGCTGAGATCATAACACTCCCCTCCCCTTATTTTTGAGAGTTATTCTAGTGGCTAGGCTCGAGATAATACATCCGCCACCGCACTGTCTCGTTCTTCACCCGATATACTCCCTTAGGAGTCTACAATTAGTTCGTTGCACCTTCCAACATCTGGCTCACAACTCGCCAGAAACATGATCTTCTCATAAACGATCTGACTTCTCTGGCACCTCTTGGCTAGGCTGTCCTCCTTGGACGCCTGCACTCCATCGGTCCACTCTACTTATTGTTTCCACCCTCCGTTTCCTCGTCTTCTTCTCTTCACGTCCAGAGTCAGACATCTGCCTGTCTGTACCTCCTCTGTCATCTTCACACTTCCATTATACTTCCGTCTCCTTTCATCATACTTCACTCCCTCGTCTTCACCGACGATCCTCCCTTTCGTCTCATTTATCCGAGACCTCATCCTGTTTGACTTCCATCGAGTCCTCGGCTTTCTTCTATTCCTGCATGCTTGTATCATCTTCCTCTTCCCACATTTATCACTTCTATACCACTCCATTTCTTCTCCTTCAACTCTTCTTCGTTCCCTAAAAGTTTCTTCGGGCACTGTACTACATCCAACAGCACTCGACCATACATGTCGCTTTGCCTCTCCCAAAGTGCTCGTAAGCATCTCTCCACACATACTGTCTCTTCTCCTTTCATTTTCTCGGCTATTACTCTTCACCATCTCTCCTCCACGTTTTCTGTGAAACATGCCAACTCTTGACATCTCAAACAACTTAACTCCACTATCCCTATGCCTCTGTGCTCGTGGACAACTTGACGCTCTACTCCCATTCTCAGTCTGTCCACATCCTTCCTCATTCCTACTCAGCACAGTTGCATTCGCCTTCCGACTCTTAATTTCAGCAGTCTGGGCTCTACTCAGGTCAACTCTCTTCACAGTATTCTTCTTCGGCTGGGCCATCTTCACTTTTGACCTCACCGAGACTCCATTTTCCTGGGCTGGACCTTCATCAAACAGCCACACTATGTCTACGTCGATATCTTCCATCGGCTGAATCGACACTGTCTCACCTTCTCCAGTGTCTTCCTCGTCGGCCACCTCTGCCTTCGTCACTACCGAGACAGGGTACTCAATGGTTTGGCGGTCTCCTGATGCATCTCCTCGGATGTCAGTCAGGTTCACACTCTCAGGTGTCCCACCCGTGCCGTGGCCTTCTGGGCACTCCTCTGGCACAGTCTCCGCTATGACTCTTGGCAACACCTTTGTCCCGCACAAGTCATTCCCCAGGATCACTTGGACTCCTGGAACAGGTATGTCGGGGCACACTCCCAACATCACCTCTGCCGACACATATTCCGACCTTAGCTGGACAATGCATACGGGCATGTCACTCTCAGACAACAACCCATATACTCTCATCTTACTCCTGCCAGCTAACCGTCGATCATTCCCAATCAGGCTTCTCGTAATCAAGCTCTGATTAGCTCAGGTATCTCTTAAAATACCAACTTCTACCTCAGGTTGGCCTCCTACACTGATCCAACCTTTGCTCATGAACGGCCTATACCTCTCGTTCACTAAGTTCATCTTCTGTGGTTTGTCTCGGAACACATTAGTATATTTACCTCGGGGGTCACACATGGCCAGGGTCACAACTCTCTTGCCCTGTCGACAATCTCGTATCACGTGACCCAATCCGTTACATTGGTAACATCTCATCTGGGAGAAATCTCTCCTATACGTACCAGAGTAGCTCTGACTCTGCCCACTCGTATTGGAGTTCCTCGGGCCAGACGTACTACTCGTACTCTGTGGAGCTTTACTGGACTCTTGATTTCCTGGATAACGATCAGTTTCCTCGTTTTGCTCCTCCATCTTCACTTTCAGACGAAGTGCGCGACCTACTCTTTTGAGTTTTAGGGTACTTACTTTTATCTGCCCATTTATCAAAATTTTTCTCATCCCAGACTCTTCTGGGTCTCTCATAATTTCTTCCTCCCCAGACTCCACTGGGTCTGCCATTGCTGCGTCTCGCCTCGCTTCTCACTCTGTTCTCCCTCAAGCTCTTGTATGCTTCGGTAATCATATCCGCCCTATCTGCGGCAGCTTTCACCTCCTTTATCCCTGCTTCTTGGATCTTGAACTTTGTTTCGGGATGCATCATCTCCAAAAACTTCTCCATGACCATCAGTTGCTTCAGGTCAGCGTAAGATCCAACTCCAGCAGCCTCAATCCATTTCTGGAATCGTCTTTCCAGATCTCTTGCTGTCTCAGCAAACGTACATGCTCCAACCTTCATTTCTCTGAAGCGCTTCCTATAAGCTTCTGGGGTTAACTGAAACGAGCGCAATATGCTGCTCTTTACTGTGGCATAATCCTGGCACTCTTCCAGTGACAATTGGGTGTATGCCTCCCTGGCTGCACCGGTCAATCTTAACTGGACCAGCTGGGCCCATTCCTCCTGTGGCCACTCCTTGATACTGGCTACTTTTTCAAAATTCTCGAAGAAGCTCTCTGCCTCTGCTCTCTGCACAAACAAGGGAATGTCCTTCTCCCTAACCCTAACATCTGGTGGGTGTGATACCTGGGTCGTGCTCTCTGGCAACCCATGTTCAATCCTTTGCTCAGCCAAGGTTCTGTTCGCTTCTATCTGCAATTGTTTTGTTCTCTCTTTTTCTTTTTCGACCTCTAGTTTTGTTTTCTCTTTTTCGACCTCCAGTTTTTCTTTTTCTTTCTCCTGTTCCAACTCCAGTTCTCTTATTCTGGTTTTCTCTTTTTCTTTCTCCACCTCTAGTCTTGCTCTCTCAACTTCCAGCCTGGTTTTCTCTTTTTCTACTTCCAGCCTGGTTTTCTCTTTTATCTGGAGTTCTAATTACATCTTTTCCAGCTGGAACTGTCTCTCCTTGTCCTCTCGTTGTTGCTGCATATGGAGCTCTAACTGGAACCTCTCCAAGCTCCTATTTCGGCTACTCCTGCTACTGCGGCTACTCCTACTTGATCCCTGGGATCTCACTTCATCCTGCCCATCATCCTCCTTTCCACTTTCAGCTCCTTTTTGGGCTCCTTGCTCTGCCGCTTCATTTTTGGCTCTTAACTGCCTCAGGATCTCATCCTTCATCCCAGCTACTTTAGATGCTTTCAACCTAATGCCACATTTTTCTGCTATTAGTTTCAATTGATCCCTCGTGCAACCTTCCAAGTCCTCAGGCATGCCTAACTCCACAAACGCTTGCACCTACTCCATCTTGTCCTGTGAGTCTTCCCAAGAGAGAGAATATACACATGCGGTCACACAGTTTATCTATTTCAGCAAGGGTGTACAAATCCACTCTTGGACATGGTGTGGGTGTGTCAGTTCGCTCTCCCGGACGGGCCCCCAATTTTTTATAGTCTGTGGGTTGGTTGGTGTTGTCGTCGTTGATCCTTCTCTACGGACAACCCAACCCACAACTCGGTAGAGTGCTTATACTTCACTAGGAGATCACCCTTGGCGCTTGAGGTTCTTGGAGAGGGGCTCAACGTCACACATTTAGGGGATGCGGCTCCCACACCTAGCCTCGTTGTCACGTGCACACACCCACTCGAGCCGCTGTGACTCCCCACTCTCTCCTTAGGTAATATGATCTCCTCGATCCCCTTTTGGCTTATTAGTACTACCCTCTACCCTGTCCACAGCAGTGGTTCTTGGTTCTTTCTCTCTCTCTCTCCTTCTTTACTACTTCCTGGGAAGCCTCACTAGGACAAGGGCAAACACCAGCAAATTGGAATGCATTTACTGGACAAAGCACATACACGATACATACACACATATAATAATAATGAATCCTATACTCTATAATATCACAATCAGGTTGCTCTCCAACACAACCAGAACTCTACCATCAGCTTATCAAGTGGTATCCTATCTCCTGGTTCACCACCTGATACCATCAACCTCCTCAAGTTGATCAAGTCTACATACACTGTTGCACCATCAGCAAGAGAATATATATATGTATCTATAAATGTGTACAAAGAAAATCAGGATTTGCATGCAATAACATATATCAGTATAAATGTTCATTGAAACACAACAATGATCAATCGATCACTCTATCAGTCCTAGAACGCATACATCTGTAGGTAATCCAGCCTACGACTGTAACTCTAAACTTCAGTATAAAACACTCCTTGACATAAGAATGCAAACAACCACTCACCTCTCACTGCGTCTTGCATACTAATGACAACCAAACACTATCAACTCCCTACAAGTAATCCACCAGAACTTCCCCTTCCACCTCTGGAAGTTCACTACCCTGATATCTTCAGGTTCTTCCGGGCTTCACTACCAGGATCCTCTGCAGCTCCTTCAGGCTGCTATCATGAAGTTTCCTTGAGCAACTACGGTGCTTCACCCTTCTGTTAGGTTCCTCCACAGCTCTCCTGGCTGCTACACCATGAAGTTTCCTCGAGCAACTATGGTGCTTCTCCACCTCTACAGAAGCACGTGACACTCCTCTTCACTGCTTCTCACAGCTCGAGGTCCTCTGCTTCACTACCTTGGAGTCTCATCAGCTACTTCATCTGCAGGCTTCGAAGTTCTCAGCAACTTCTTCCCCAAAGACAAACCTGCAACCCATCGACACTCCAATAAAATTGTTTCCCCTTTAACACATAAACAAAAATAATCACACAATATGTTTGTCTCCAACCTCTATCTGTCCTCTACATACAGTGAGAGTGAACTCCCCCGTTTTTGGCGGGTCCATACTCCACCTCGCCCGGCGGCGGTCCTCACTCGCTGGGAGGGTCTTCCTCCGTCAGGAGCCGGGCTCCCTCAGTCGCCTGTCAGAGCTCAGAGGGGACGGACGTCGCTCCGTGTTCCTCCCTCTTCACTGTCCTATTTCAGGCTTTCTGCGTTATTAAAACATGTCTAACTTATAAATAAACATCGCTACTGTCGCTGGGCACACGACCAACTACAAGCAATCACTATGAACTGGCGTATATCGTGCTTACCACAGATTAACTGGTCGAGGGCGCTTCTCCCTCTGACGGCGTCTGGTCACGGCGCTTCCACGGCCCACAATAATGCCTCTGGGCAATTTAATAAACACTTCGTCGACCAGGACTTGAGACCACAACGTTCCCAGCTCGGTTCCACAGCTGGCACGTCTACACACTTCTCTTCTCTTCGAGATATATCACTAGGGGTTCCCTTCTGGCGGGAGCTCAAACGGAGCGCGGCTTTTCCCTGCGATGTCTGGCACTCAAGTGAGGTCAAGGTCCTCCGGAAGCGAGCCTCACGCCTCCAGCAAAATGTCCACCTCTCCTAGCCAGTCATTTATCTGTTTTCTCCTTCATTGCCCATAATCTCAAACTGTTATACATATCCAAGCAACTATTTTACATATGCGTTATCACCTCAATATTTGCTAGACCTTCTAATCAGGTCAGGCTTGATGAATAACTCTCAAGGAGGGAGACTCGTTTCTCCTGTGGGCTGAGATCATAACACTTACCACCACATACTACACACCCCACCACACTACCACACACCCCACCACTCTACCACACACCACGCCACACTACAACACTACCACACACCCCAACACACTACCACACACCCATCCACCCTACCACACACCCATCCACACTACCACAGACACTATCACACACCCCATCACAATACCACACAACCTCACCACACTACCATACACCCCACCACACTACCACACAACCCCACCACTCTACCTCACACCCCACCACACTACCACACACCCCACCACACAACCACACACCCACCCACACTATCACACACCCCATCACAATACCACACAACCTCACCATACTACCATGCACCCCACCACTCTACCACACACCCCACCACTCTACCACACACCCCACCACACTACCACACACCCCACCACACTAAACCAGGAATTTGGGGCCCCCAACACAACAGTCCCAGAGATAAGAGGGGAACCCACAACCAGCATCCCAGCAACACCAGAGGGGAGGTCAACACCACCACCCCCCTCTGCATAGAAACCCTCCCTTCCCCTCACCCTACCTGCCCCCACCCAAATCCTCACCCATCCTCCCTCCCCCCCCCCCATTCTGACCCTATCACCCTTTCCCACCATGCCCCCCTCCCGCCTTTCCCCCCCTGACACCCCCTCCCCCTCCCCCTCCATCCCATACCCTCCCTATCCTTCCTCCCCCTCACCCCGTATCCTCCATGTCCCCCTTATCTCCTTAACCCACACCTTACCTGTTCCCCCTTCCCTTAAACCCCCAACCCCAACCCCAAAATCCTCTGAGACCCTGCAAACCACCTCACAGATCTTCTCACCCAGGGAACAGCTTCCCACACCAGCAGAATGCTCGCCAAGTAAGGGACTAGAAAATGAACAGAAGAAAGTGAGCATCAAGGCAATGTACACTAACATAAATGGGATTACAAATAAAACAAGTGAACTCGGGGAATGGGCACTAGAAGACATAATAGCACTCACAGAAACAAAGCTAACGAAAACCATAACAAATGCAATGTTTCCACAGGGCTACTATCTAGTGAGGAAAGAGAGGAAAGGGAGAGGAGGAGGTGGTGTAGCTTTGCTAATAAGAGAAGGTTGGAGTTTTGAAGAGATGGCAATTCAGAACTGTGAAGGTTTCAGTGACTACATATCAGGCACCATAGCAACTGGAGGACAGAAAATTATAGTAGAAGTCATATATAAACCCCCACCGATCGACAGAAGACCCAGACAGAAATTTGATAAAAACAACTTGGCCACCATCAATATAATAGAGAGAGCAGCTTCTGTGGCTAGCAGGAACGGATCCAGAATACTAATAATGGGAGACTTCAGCCATGGGAAGATAGATTGGGGGAACAGAGACCCACATGGAGGACCAGACACATGGAGAGCTAAGCTGCTGGATGTAGCAACAAGAAACTTTCTAAGTCAACACGACAAGGGACCGACAAGAATAAGAGGAGGGGATGAACCAGCCTTGCTTGATCTGATATTTACCCTAAATGAGTCGGATATAAGGAAAATTAAGTTGAAAGCCTCCTTGGTTATGAGTGATCATAGTGTATGGAGCTTTGAGTTCCTGGTTGAAATAGAAATTATCACCCCCAAAAAAAGAACTGGGAAACAAAGGGCTGGCGTACCGAAAAGGAAACTTTGAGATGAATAAATTCTTAAGGGATATACATTAGGACAGAGAACTCAGAACCAAGTCTGTACAAGACATGATGGACTATGTCACCCAAAAATGTCAGAAAGCTGTAAGCAGGTTTGTCCCAGCCCAACGGGAAAAAACAGAGAAGCAAATGAAGAATCCGTGGTTTAATAGGGAATGTATGAAAGCAAAGAAGCTGAACAAAAGGTCATGGAGGAACTTCCGTAATAACAGAACACCAGAAAGTAGAGAGAGATACCAGAGAACCAGGAACAAGTATGCTAGTGTGAGAAGAGCAGCTGAGAAAAGGTATGAAAATGATGTAGCTAATAAAGCCAAGACCGAACCAAAGCTATTTCACAGTCACATCAGGCGGTAGACAACAGTGAAATAACAGGTGATGAAACTTAGGGTGGGCGAGGACAGGTACATAGAGAATGACAACGAGGTGTGTGAAAAGTCAACAAGAGGTTCCAGGAGGTCTTTACAATAGAACAGGGAGATGTCACAGCACTAGGAGAGGTGGCAACAAACCAGGTGACCTTGGAAAGGTTTGAAATTACAAGAGATTAGATCAAGAAGCACCTATTGGAGCTGGATGTGAGAAGAGCTGTTGGGCCGGACAGGAAACTCGCCATGGGTTTTGAAAGAGTGTGCAGGAGCACTTTGCTTGCCACTCTCCATAGTGTATAGTAGGTCACTGGAAAAGGGAGACCTACCAGAAATATGGAAGACTGCTAATGTAGTACCAACATACACAAAGGGTGACAGACAAGAGGCACTGAACTACAGGCCAGTGTCCTTAACTTGTATACCATGCAAGGTGATGGAGAAGATTGTGAGAAAAACCTAGTAACACATCTGGAGAGAAGAGACTTCGTGACACCCCATCAACATGGGTTCAGGGAGGGTAAATCTTGGCTTGATAGAATTCTATGATCAGGTGACAAAGATTAAGCAAGAGAGAGAAGGATGGGCGGACTGCATTTTTTTGGACTGTCGGAAAGCCTTTGACACAGTACCCCATAAAAGGTTGATGCATAAGCTGGAGAAACAGGCAGGAGTAACTGGTAGGGCGCTCCAGTGGATAAGGGAGTACTTAAGCAATAGGAAGCAGAGAGTTACAGTGAGGGGTGAGACCTCAGAATGGCGTGAAGTCACCAGTGGAGTCCCATAGGGCTCTGTACTCGAACCTATCCTGTTTCTGATATTCGTAAATGCTGATATTCTGATATTCGTTTCTGATATTCGTCTATACCCAGAGGGTATAGACTCATTCCTTTCAATGTTTGCTGACGACGCTAAAATTATGAGAAGGATTAAGACAGAGGAGGACAGCTTGAGGCATGAAGAAGACCTGGACAAGCTGCAGGAATGGTCGATCAAATGGCTGTTAGAGTTTAACCCAAGCAAATGTAATGTAATGAAGCTAGGGGTAGGAAGCAGGAGACCAGATACAAGGTATCATTTGGACGATGAAATACTTTAAGAGTCAGAGAGAGAGAAAGACCTGGGGGTTGATATTATGCCAGACCTGTCCCCTGAAGCTCATATCAAGAGGATAACATCAGTAGCATATGCCAGGTTGGCTAACATAAGAACAGCCTTTAGAAACTTGCGTAAGGAATCTTTCAGAACATTATATACCACATACGTCAGACCAATCCTGGAGTATGTGGCTCCAGCATGGAGTCCATATCTAGTCAAGCATAAGACTAAACTGGAAAAGGTTCAAAGGTTTGCCACCAGAATGAGAGGTATGAGCTACGATACCTGGTTGATACCTGGCTGAATGGGTTCTGGGAGTTCTTCTACTCCCCAAGCCCGGCCCGAGGCCAGACTTGACTTGTGAGAGTTTGGTCCACCTGGCTGTTGCTTGGAGCGGCCTGCAGGCCCAAATACCCACCATAGCCCCGTTGGTCCGGCACTCCTTGAAGGAAACAATCTAATTTCCTCTTGAAGACGTCCACAGTTGTTCCTGCAATATTTCTGATGCTCGCTGGTAGGACGTTGAACAACCGTGGACCTCTGATGTTCATACAGTGTTCTCTGATTGTGCCCATGGCACCTCTGCTCTTCACTGGCTCTATTCTGCATTTCCTTCCATGTCGTTCACTCCAGTACGTTGTTATTTTACTGTGCAGATTTGGGACCTGTCCCTACAGTATTTTCTTTGTGTATATTATTTGATATCTCTCTTGTCTTCTTTCTACTGAGTACATTTGGAGAGCTTTGAGACGATCCCAATAATTTAGGTGCTTTATCTCGTCTATGTGTGCCATGTATGTTCTCTGTATTCCCTCTATTTCAGCAATCTCTCCTGCCCTGAAGGGGGAAGTGAGTACTGAGCAGTACTCAAGACGGAACAACACAAGTGATTTGAAGAGTACAACCATTGTGATGGGATCTCTGGACTTGAAGGTTCTCGTAATCCATCCTATCATTTTTCCAACCCGTTCTCGCACTTTCGTATAATCAATATTGACTTAATAAATACGTGCATATGTGACATACTAAACATACTAGTTTACTTTGAAAAGCTTCATAGAAAACACCGACCTTACCTAACATTCTTATTATGTTAAGACAAGCATTTAATTCCTTCGTAATTACAATTATTACATAACCTATACTTATAATAGGTTAAGTAAAAATTGTAATTACGAAGCAATAAGATGCTTATCTTAACATACTAAGAAGCTTAGGTAAGGTCGGTGTTTTCTATGAAGCTTTTCAAGGTAAACTAGTATGTTTAGTATGGCAGTGGTTTTCGCTTTTGATTTAGCATATGCGAAAAAATATTTTGGGTTTTTCTTTATTTCTTGAATTGCTTTCTGTTCTAGTTACCTTTCTTCAGTCTGATTGGAATGCTTCAGTTTCTGTTCGATTTCTTCAATCTCCCTGTTTAAATTATTTCTTCTTTGTATGGAGAGTCGTGTCTGCTTAAGCATTTCCGTTAATTTCTTCCTTCCTTTGTAATGTCGTCTGCGTTCTCTTTCTTCATTTACCTATTTCTGGCTTTCCTCAAAGGAACATGTTTCAGACAGACTTGATATGCTTCAGAAGTCAGTTTTTCTATTCCTTGTGTAGGATTTCTATTTCTTAGAACATTTTCCCATTGAATGTTTGTAAGTTCCCTGTTTATTTTCTCCCAGTTTATCCTCTTATTATTAAAATTGAATTTATTGAATAACCCTTCTCATTTGTTGTTTCTCTTGGGCCGACTACCGTTATTAATGTTAGTTTGCACTTCAATGAGCTTGTGGTCCGAGTACGTAGTGTCTGAGACAGTAATGTCTCTGATTAGCTCCTCATTGTTCGTGATATCAGGTCCAGCGTGTTCTCGTTCCTAGTTGGTTCTGTAATCTGCTGACTGAGCGAGAATTTGTCACAGAATCTCAGTAGTTCTCTGACCTGTGGTTGGTTATTTCCAGGTTGATTTCCTGCTATGATGTTTTTGCTTACTATTCTCCATTTTAAACTGGGTAGATTGAAGTCTCCGAGGAAGATGATATCTGGTTCTGGGTTTGCTAGGTTATCAGGGATATTCTCTATTTTGTGGATCTGTTCAGTGAATTCCTCAACTGTTGCATCTGTCGGTTTGTATATTAAAATAATAAGTAGATTCATATTTTCTACCTTGATTCCAAGTACCTCTACCACCTCATTGGACCAGTTCAGGAGCTCTGTCTCTGTTCAGGAGTCTCTACGAGGAGAGACTACGGGAATTAAACCTCACTTCGTTGGAAGACAGAAGAGTTACGGGGGACATGATCACCACATTCAAGATTCTCAAGGGAATCAACAGGGTTGATAAAGACAGGCTATTTAACACAAGGGGCACAGGCACTAAGGGACACAGGTGGAAACTGAGTGCCCAAATGAGCCACAGAGATATTAGAAAGAACATTTTTAGTGTCAGAGTGGTTGACAAATGGAATGCATTAGGATATAATGTGGTGGAGGCTGACTCCATACACAGTTTCAAGTGTAGATATGATAGAGCCCAATAGGCTCAGGAACCTGTACACCTGTTGATTGACGGTTGAGAAGTGGGTCCAAAGAGCCAGAGCTCAACCCCCGCAAACACAACTAGGTGAGTACACACGAGTGGGATGGCTCGTACAAAGGTGTGGTGGATTGCGAGTGACGAAATGGATGACTAGGCGAGGTGGAATTCATTGTCCCAAAGAGCGGGGTAATTCTCACTCAATTACTACCAGAGACTTCTACAAATCACTAGATAGCCTTCCACATTTCCACTGCTGCCAGGTATCTTGGTCAATATAACAGATGACCTCAGATGTTGACAGTAAACATGGATCACAAGTGCAGACTAGTTGCACCTGCTAGACCGCATGTTTGAGACACTCTCAGTACTCTCATAAATATCAAAATACCATCTCGCCGCATCTTGACCCGGCCAGACGGATTCGCAGTTACGGCATGATAACGAATGTTTTATTTAATGGTCGCTATAGACCGTGCTGATTCATGGCTCGGAGGAGCCACGAGATAGCATGTCTCTCCAACACAACGACCCCAGGCAGACTTCCCTGGCGTGCTCGGGCAGGTGTGGAGCACGCTGCCTTCCCTCTCTTTTACTTAATCAATCAGAGAGCAAAGCACCTACTCTTCCTAGGTATACCGAGTGATTATATATGTAAGAGCTATCAATGAGTGCTTTTTCCCTCGTGTTATGCGACTCTGGTGACATGACATCACAGCACGGGAGGTCTACTTGGCTGACGTCACCGCCTGCCAGCCGTGCTACTCCCAGCGAGAACCGTTAGCTTACTGACTGTGAGAGTGTTAAGTTGTGGAATAAAATGAAATTGGTATAAGGAATTGAGCTCGGAAAATCTCTAATTATTTTCTTTAATTCTTAAAGGGGGCATATCATTTTAAATCGTTATAAATTAAAAGTTGTTCAATTTGCTTATAAATTTATTTATGAAATGGTTATAGAAAGAGCTGCAACTGGTCCAAGTTTCACCATCACACCCTAAACAGAAAAGGAGAAAAAAAATACACAACGTATTATGCAACGAATGTTCAACATTCTCAAATAATCTCAGGGAACACATGTGTCAACTAAAATGTCTACTATGTGCTGTAGAAGCACAAACTCTTGTAATAATTGTAATATGTATGTGCAATATATTTATATGTAAAATTTTTTTTTTTCTTTTTTTTTCTTTTTTTTTGGTCAATTTTTTTTTCTCGTTTGTTATCAAGGGATTTGCATGAAACTTGCACACCTTGCTCAATGGATGCCTATCTGCATGGGTGCTAATTATGAACGAAATCTGTCGAAGTCAAGCTCAGCTACAGGTGGCCGAACTTGGATCTTTATTTTACTCTGGAAAGTAATTTACACCTTTAAAGTACTTCAGAGCTTTCATTTATTAATCAATTTACATGCAAATTACACATTATATGTAGCGTTTGTGCTTCTACAACATGGCGTAGACATGTTAGTCCAAAGTCTATTTGTTGATTTTATAAAAAATTATAAATATCATATATTGCATATTTTTTTAGAAGGGTAACTTTGAATAATTATATTATTGCACTAAACACTTTTTTGATAAAACTGATCACTAGAATCCTTTATTATGTGCATAATTTAATATCTGAGTGTTATAGAAATGATTTTAGTTGACACATGTGTTCCCTGAAACTATTTGAAAATTCGTTGCATAATTCGTTGTTTATTTTTTTTCTCCTTTTCTGTTTAGGGTGTGATGGTGAAACTTGGACCAGTTGCAGCCCTTTCTATAACCATTTCATAAATAAATTTATAAGCAAATTGAACCACTTTTAATTTTACATGAATATGCCCCCTTAACCTTTATTCCTGTCGTGATATTCAATTAGGTCGCCTGAGGAAGGACTTGCTTAGCTAACACACCAGTGTAGTAAGCAGCTCATTCCTCACTTTGAGACCATGTATGAACAATTGACTAGGCACGAGCAAACGCCGAGACACCCAAAGAAAATTTAAATCCCCTCCACTAGGCCGTCGACCTTCGCCATTCGCCGAAGCGAATCTAGCGAGTAGGTCAAGGGCTCTCACAACAATAATTTATTGTTGTGTGGTGCCATATATTTGGTCCAAAACTCAGAATCAGTCTCATTTTTATTAGTCGAGTGTGAAGAACACTTGCATAACAATTATATTGTGTGGGGTGTAACGAAAAGACAGTGTTAACCATAACAACTTAGTTTATTCAATAAAGTACTAACTACTACAACAAAACAAAAGAAATATCGATGACGTTACTCGAAATCCTTCCTGTGACACTATCAATGACAGCTAGACACCAGCCCCTCGAACTGCATAATGAACTAACTCGAACATAAGCGTGACCACAGAGGAATCAACAAGAAACAAGAACTAACAGATCTATAATCACAATTAAAACAAATGACACAATGGGTTCTGAAACACGTCTCCAGTAACCTCCTAACTGTTCTACGCCTCAGTGCAGTCTACACCTGCAATGGCGGTTGCAATGCAATCAAATCAGTAGCCTTTCAATGACAATAATAACTAATGGGTTCACTGGCAACTCCAGCAACCCTTCCTCAAATTAATCCTTACGTTAACACTCCGTCCCACGGACGATCAACAATCAATAACAATTGATTTACGTTAATAACAAAATTGCATTTACGGTAATAACAAGGTAACATTTACGTTAAATTAATAACTCTTACAACTGTCACTAGTAACGCGGAAATTACACAACACTCTACCCGTCGAGCATTCAGTGAGAAAATCCCATTAATCCCTGTACTACCAGACAGCTGATTAATCTCTTAACTAGTTACATTAATTTACGTTAATCGGGTACTAATCACTCAGCGATGGTAAACTCTGATTTACAATGTCCAAAGTGCTAAGAGAACGGTAATCACTCGTGATTGCCTTTGGAGTAATTAATTACTATCCTCAAGATCAATAATTAAACAATTAAAATACGCAACCTTTCACACTGGCTCAGCAATTTACATTAAGGTATGAATTCCGTCTAAGCCTTCCATACTCAGACCAGTTCAGGTGGCAAATAACAGTAATTAGCCCCATGTTTACGTTATTCTAAAATGACGTTACTCCTCCCACGAGTCAATCAAGTGCCGGTACTTCCGGGCAGATAACTAACGACGTTACGTTAATGGAACAATGGAGCCTTCGTGTGAGTCGATCAAACAAGGATCGAGGTTAATTACTTTGACTTCCTGAAACACGTCAATTACCCGGCCCACTGACCGTTAATTACGACAGACAATACTCTAATTCTTATCCGGCTGATGGCTAGGCTCCTTGAGACTTCCGTAGCTGCTTGCAGGAAAGTAAATTAACCCAAACGTATTCTACGTTACTCAAATTGTCAAAGAACAAATTCTCTTAAAGCAATGGGCATTCCGTTTGTTACATTATATTAATTGCCTCACAATCACCTCACTGAATACTGGACTTCGGTGTCCTACCAGATAACCAGGAGAATATATGTGTACCCAAGTACTCGTCTACAGCCGAGTTCACCCACGACAATGACAAATCACACTAACAAATCACAGTGATTTACGTTACAATCCGGTTGCAATGACAATACTGCAGAACCTAGTAAAATAACATACAGTACATGAACCCTCTAGAACACTGCCCCACAATGGCTTTACTGAACTGCAATCACATACGGTGATGCTCAACACTAGCAACAATCACCATCAAATAACAACCCCTCTGCAATAACACACATGGCAAGTACTCTAATTTCCAAGTATTAGAATACTGCACACACTTACTTACTTACTGTTGCAAATGACCCCAGTGCTCTCTATAACCCCTAGAACATAGGTCAACATATTGCAATCACCACACAGTAAATAACACAATAACACTGGGCACCGTGACACTACAATTATAAATATATATATATATATATATATATCTGGTTTAGGGCTTCTATCCCTCTAACTATTTTCTTAGCATCAGGGCTTAATTGGAATAGGAGTTCTCCAAAACTCATTTTCGTACTTTTAAGGTGAAGAAAAGAAGTGATTTACTATAGAGTGTATTACACTTATTTGTATAATTTGCACGACGTTTCGAACCTCCATGGTTCATTCTCAAGTGAACAATCTTACAATACTAGTTGATTTTATACCCGCATTAGGTCAGGTGATAATACAATGAAGGTGAAAAACATGGGGGGATACATAAGGGATAAACAGGGGCTGCAGAAGGCTTATTGGCCCATACGAGGCATCTCCTATCTAAACACAAAGATTAATCCAGTGTAATTGGCCTGTTATGTTGGACATTGTCTTCTGTGTTGGCATCGATATGTTCTTGTCTTGTCCTTACTCTCATGGTGGGTAGAGTAAATAGTTCCGTGATTTGGGTGTTCATGGTAGGTCGCTCTATTCTTATGTGAATTGCCTCAAGAATTTGTAATCTTCTTGAATCTTGGGTTTTGTCTATTATGCAAGTATTCTTGTTCAACATTTCTCTTGTTAGAGTAATGTCATGGGCTTGTCTCATGTGATTCCTAGGGGCACCAGATTGAAGATGGCATGTCAAACGCCTCGTCAGCTTGGTCGACGTCATACCTATGTACTTACATTGAAGGTTACATCCTTCGTGGGGGCAAGTGTACATGTATACAACGCTTGACTGCTGTAGAGGGTTCTCCGTCGGCTTCGGGCTGTTTTTGATAAGGAGTTCGGAAGTCTTCTTGGTTTTGTAGAATATTATCAGGTTTATGTTTTGGTTAGGAGTAGTGCTTTTTACTCCTTTACGGATTATTTCTTTCATTATTCTTTCCTCTTTTATATGTTCACTGTGCATGGTTGATTTGTAATATAATTTTATTGGGGGTGTTGTGGTTTCTGTTCTAGGTTCTGAATTATACCAACGGTCCAAGTGTCTTCTTATAGCAGCGTTTATTTCCGCGTTGCTATATCCGTTGTTCACCAATACCTGAGTTACTCTTTCAAACTCTCTACTCACGTTGCTCCATTCAGAGCAGTGGGTAAGCGCTCGACGAATATAAGCATTGAGAACACTGGCTTTGTATCTTTGGGGGCACTCACTTCTACCGTTCAGGCATAATCCTATGTTGGTGGGCTTGGTATATACGTTGGTGCTTAAAGAGGTTCCTGTTTTTGTTATTAGTACATCCAAGAATGGCAGACTGTTATTTTCACTATTTTCATGTGTAAATCGGAGTACTGACTCTCTCTCTAGGTGTCTTTTTAGGTCAATTAGTTCATCTGAGTCTTTTACTATTACGAATATGTCATCTACATAACGGCAGTATACAGTTGGTTTTTGTCTGCTACTGAAGACCCTATCTTCGATGGTTCCCATATAAAAATTAGCAAATAAAACTCCTAAGGGGGAGCCCATTGCTACTCCGTCTATCTACGAAAATGAGTTTTGGAGAACTCCTATTCCAATTAAGCCCTGATGCTAAGAAAATAGTTAGAGGGATAGAAGCCCTAAACCAGAAAATAATAAATACAGAATATGCGGTCATATTCAATGAAACATGTTTGAAAGAAAACCTGCTGCCAGTATACACCAATATATATATATATATATATATATAGTTGTGCAATAATTGGCTGTTGATTGCTGGTGTTGACTTCTTGATATATATATATATATATACTTGATATATATATATATATATATATATATATATATATATATATATATATATATATATATATATATATATATATATATATATATAATTACTGCTGACACATGTAGCCTACAGCTATCAAACGTTTTTGGGAACACTAAGGAGATCTCGCACTCCTTAAATCACATGGGTGAGTGATTTATCGATCACGCATGCCGATAAACACTCTCGAGAGTTACGTTACTCGACAGAGCGATGGCGGTCTCTCCCGACAGCCTCGTCACTCACCAAATTCTACCAAAATTACGTTAATACTGCAACCACAATACATATATATATATATATATATATATATATATATATATATATATATATATATATATATATATATATATATAAATCACACTTGTCACGGTCCTGGGAACAATAAAAGAAATTAAGACCTCACTGTGGTACACTCCACAATAATCATTTCCAAGAATCACTGACGTTACACACATACCTGAGTGCTCAGTGTTGGAATTCCACACCTGCAAGACTACACATGGAAATGATATCACTCCGTCCCACGGACGATCAAAAATGATTTAATTACCACAATGGAATAATATAATTATTACATGGACATCCTCACAGTCCTTAGCTAATCTATGTATACTCTGTTCCCGTGTGTACCCACACATACACACACACTGTACGTCTGTGTACACAAGACGTAAGTCCCAATGGACTGACAAGATGACAATAAAGGGTGATTATCTCCTCGTCCACACTTCACTTCACCTCACAGGTGCTGCGTGACGATGTGACAGAACACTTGACCTCGAATTCAAGCTTTTAGAGACTAACTGATCACCAGAAATACACACATAGGTACTTATTCATTCATACTGCCGGCTTACACACCATTCCCATACATCAGGCACTCCACTACGGGTGGCTGGCTCGCTCACGGCAGTGGTAGCTGGCGTAGGCGGCGGTAGTACCTCACGTGGTATTTTACGTACAATTGGCGCGCACTCAAACCCAACCAACTCACAACACGGCTCGGTTCGCACCCTCGACCCACCGGTGAAGTGAGGCGTTCGTACCCAGGTGACGCGCACAACGATAGCGTCTTACACAAACATGGGAAATCTGCCTTAAACACTGATACGAATTTCCCCTTTCTCATCAACTGCTACAGAGCACTAGCAAGTCTAATCATCACTGGTATGGGATCTACGAGTCTGTTACAGCTCGTATGAACATTACCCCACGATCCCAGATCACAAGATCTTCTCTACCCACTCACTGTTCACAATGTCTTTTCCCCCCCTTCGAGCGACGACTTCGGCCGGATTCTGTGACGACCCAGTCGTAGATGAAGCAGGTGGTGAAGCAGTTGAGTAGTCAAGCCACCACGACGCCCTATACTCAATTTGGCCGAATTGAGTACAGAGAGCGTCTTGACAGAGTGGCAGCTTATGTTCAGAATGACGCTTACACCGACGATTCCCGCGTCCTCCTCGAAATAACCAATGAGAGGAAGGCATACAGCGGCCTACCCCTCTCAACAAATCAGCGACGGTGTAGCATAGCCCCTAGGGCAACTCCAAGATGGCCGACCAACATGGCGGCTCAAGATGTTTACTAAGATGGCGGCTGTTTCCATGACGGCGACTCAAGTGGCCAGCGAGCGCGGGAGGCCCACAGCTCACCCCACGCCTGCGGCCTAGCTGTTCCCACGCAAAGTTGAGTCTCGCTCAAGCCATACAATGAGATGATGCTATCGGCTCTAGCACTGTCCACAGACATGCTACCCCGGCTAGGGTAACATTTCTGGACTCCTGATGACTGGGGCTCTCACATGAGCCCAAACACTATATGTTTCGGTTACCAAACTTAAGTCCACCCACTTAACAAGTGCACTTAACAAGTGTACTGGCTCCCACAGGCATAAGAGCACTATTGTTAGTGAGCTGGTGAACCATCTCCTCACACTGACCACAACTCCCCCTCTGCGACTCACTGCACATTTTACATGTAAAACATACTAAATGCTGTATCTACTCTGACAGAGTAGTTACAGCTGCCTTTAGTCTCAATGGAATGGTCTGGGGCTTGGCTGTCCCTAGACACCAAACAAACGATGTTTCGTGAAAAATTACCACAAATAGGTCCTGTGCACCCCTGATGTACCTCATGTCCTAGTGTGTGCATTCCACTACACAAAAGTCCAGAATTTTACCATCAATTACCATATTTTTGTAACATTTAGTAGAACTTTATATAGTGAATATTTATTTGAATGTGAATATGAAAATGTATATTAGTGTTTCATATACATTTCTAACCAACTTCAAGTTCAAGTATGTTTATTGAGACAAGAAAGAAAGAAATCTCAAAGGGATAGAGTAGCTTAGACTATTCTACCCCCCTACATTTCTAATCTATGCTTGAAATGTAAATCTCTCAAACAAATTTAATTATCGGAGTTCACTGTAGAGTTTTCATCTAACTGGTAATATTATAAAGAGGCAAATTAAGCACATTGTGTTCTAGAGAATAATGAAATGAAAATATAATTAATAATCACACTATAAACTTATCATATTGTTCCAGTTGCTTATCCTTTTTTTCTATCGAGACAAGGTGGATAGCTTCCAAGTCCACCCGACCAGTCAATGATCGGGTTGACATAACACTTGTGTCTCAACATGACTTGAGGAGTCCAGTATTGACCACAGTCGGCCACAGACAGTTGTTAGAGTGCTGCAACCTTCATGCTCATTTACAGGGCCCAGGTCTCTGCGCGGGTGCGTTGACCCGTTCTTTGGATTGACTGTTACAGTTTTCGTGATGGCCAGTATGGGAGAGATGCGTCCGACTCTGTCAGAGATCCTGGAATTCGCAAATGCTGTAGATATGTGACGATGAGCAGTCAAAGTTCAGGAATTTTAAATATCAATTGACGACCTTGGAATCCAGAAGCTCGGTGATGGGGTAATTGATTTTGAAATTCGTGGATGAATCGTCGTTTATGAGGTTTATGGACAGAACTGAGGGTTGTGATTATTAGTTAAGGGGCGATTGTGGCTCAGTGAAGGTCGACGACCTCGGGATAGGACACAACCTATGAAGTTGTGTGTGATGCACTATTTTAAATACCTGACTGTTTGTACCCCCTCATCCTCCACTGCTCTACCCCCTCCTCCTACACACCTCTACCCCACTCCTCCTCCACACCTCTACCCCACACCTCTACCCCCCTCCTCCTCCACACCTCTACCCCCTCCTCCTCCACACCTCTACCCCCTCCTCCTCCACACCTCTACCCCCTCCTCCTCCACACTTCTACCCCCTCCTCCTCCACACCTCTACCCCCCTCCTCCTCCACACCTCTACCCCCTCCACCTCCACACTTCTACCCACTCCTCCTCCACACCTCTACCCCCTCCTCCTCCTTTACTGCTCTACCACTCCTCCTCCACACCTCTACCCCCTCCTCCTCCTCCTCCCTTCGGAGGGCGCTCTCCAGCAATGGAAATGTGATTGGTGTTCTTCTGCAACACTTGACACCTGGACCTGCCATTGGAGTTTTTTCCATGAGCTGGACTGCGGCAATGAGCATTGTGAAGAGGATCCCCTCGCTGCTGAAAGTGGCACGAAGCACAGTAAAAGTTTCAACAAGAACAGAAGCATACTTCTTTTAGTGCAGGCTGTCTGGGCAAGTGGAGGCTATATGTCAGGATGATCCTGAGGTCCAGGCAAATGTGTTCCGCCGAAGTAGATATCCCGCCGATGATGGGACCCGTGCACAGTGGAGGTAGTGAGACGATTGGTCTCACTACCATCGGTCCCTCGGTACCATTGTGTGTTGTCCTTGTTGATGGTGATTGTGCTGATAAGGCTTTTATGCATGCTTCGTCATCTGTCACTAGCTGTGTGGCGAATGATTGGGGTCGATCGTCAGATATGATTTCTGGGGAGATGGTTGGCAGTGGTGGTGGTAGTTGGGTTGACGCTTCCAGGATGGTAATTTATTTTATTGCGATTCGGTACTGCATCGCAATGGTAGGAAGATGAGTGTGGAGGCGTTGGTGAAAACCCTAAAGGACGTGTGTAGTTGATGGTTCGAGTGGTGAAGTTGGACATCTGTGTGTACAAAAAAGTGTTTCATGAGATTGATGTGGATCATGAGGTGGGGAGGTGTGTGCTGTCTCATGGTCATTGGAACGTAGTTTATACAGGGAAGTATTTCTAACAGTCGATGAAGGGTATGTTTACATGGATGTCTTTGGTTTGTGGTAATGGAATTTCTGATGTGTTTGGTTTGGAGGAGGGTATAGTGTCCGGGATTACGGATAAGTAAACTGTAGTGGATGGCAGAGAACATGGTATTGACTTGGGTGGTGAGTTCAGTGGTTTGTTGATTAGCTTTGTTGTTGGATTTTATAGTGGCCTTTTGCTGTGCCTCTAAGAATGTGTATAGATTTCTTGACATCGAAAAAAGGCGACTTCAAATAATCTTAACTGGATGAGTTTTTTTGGCGTTTTCATCTTCTTGCTTTGTTAATTCAACAACAAAGGGTTAAAAATGTGGATCAGATGAAGTTGTTGGCTCAGTTCATTCAGGGTTTTTTCAGTCGTTGTCATTCCTTAGAATGTCGTTGTTGATTAGGGTGTTGCAAGTTGGGAGGAATGAGGATGGGTATATGTTATTGATATAGCATCGGTTTATGGTAATTTTGAGATTTTTCTCTACGCCTACCTCCCTTAGGAGGTGAACTACAAGTTTAAAGTCTGCTCACGGCAGTTAAGCATGAGTCCAGTTGAAAAAAGGAAAAGCGGGAGCAAACCGCCAGGCCTCCACCACCATGGGTGAAAACCTGTCCACAAAAGGCCGCTGGCTCCTCCTAGTTAAACAGGACGTTAAAACTAATAAAGGGTAACCGACGGGTTCTCACAATCAAATATTTATATATGATGTGGCGCTATGAATTGGAATTCGAATTCCAAAGAACAGCCGTCATATCAAAATCACATCAACATTTAATAATATGCTGAAATATGGTGGAATAATATGGTTGACATCAAAGACCGTTTTCTACAACATAACAATTTATTAATAACAAGAGACTAACCACTACATTACCGAGTTTACGTTACGTTAATGTCCAACCAGTGGCACGATACCAAACAGCTAAATAGCAACCCTTGCTGTGAGGCTGCATACTGAACTAACCTGAACACAGGTGTGCCCACTGATGACGCAATAATGCAAAACAAAGAAAAATATCACAGACTAAGTTACACCACAGCGAATGGTTACGTTATTGTACAACAAGTGGCATTTGCAACACAGCTAATCAACAGCCCCTCGAGAAGTGACAGCAGGCTCCATCTTGCTGACACTTCGGGCTGACAACATGAACTAACTGAACAAATGAAAGATATCCACTGAAGACAAAGACACAAGCATTCAATCAATAGTGTCTCGGTTTCCCTGACAGCTACTATAATCACAAACTTAGGGATCCTCCCACCCCCCAAGAGAGACCCACGAACTAGGCGGGAGTCCAACAGTGACTCCCCCCTATCACAACCCAGTGTGAACACTCTTTGCAACTCCCTACAAGAAGTTGCACTGTTGTAAACAGTAACAAAGACAGGCAAGGCGGGATTCTGGGACACAGCTCCACAGATCCCTAGATGACTCTACTCTCGTCACCAGACGACAACCAAAAGAAATTGCCTTAAGTGATTAATTACGTTAATTGACTGATCGCAGCAGTCAGCAACACAGTACTACGGTAATCACAAACAATTGTCTCACACTAGACAACAACATGATGATACTCTACGTTAATCTTTAACACTTGTCTCTCTCTTGTTAACAATAACTCAAACTTATATTACATCACACTTGACTCCTAGCAAGTATTCAGTGAGTAATTCTCAATTAAGGTCAAACGGACCACTAATTACATCCCCATTGAGTTACGTTAACTAAGCCTACCCTAACTTGGTAGCTTCTCAACAGTCTGTGTCAAAAAATTACTAGTGAGTGTTAATTACCCTAATTAATTCCCTAATTAAATTCTGAGCAATTAATTAACTGTCACCAGGACCGATAATTAATCATCCATAAATACATCTCACTCCGCACTGCCTAAGCAGGTCTCATCAAACACTGTGAATTCACGGGAAAGGAGTTAATTACCCTAATTAACAAGATGTGCCAATAATCCACTGTCCTCAGACAGGATATGATTAATACAACGATTTATGCTAACTCCATGACCTCGCTTTACCGAGTCATCAGAGCTCTCCAATGTTAATTACTCCACTAATTAACCTGAGCCACTAATTGCTATACCCCAGAAAGGTAATTAGTCTCGAGCATATTACGTTAACACAAATACTGACAGACTCTCTCCCACTACGTGAATTAATGATGAGAAGGCTAATTACATAATTAGCTAGAGTGGTCAATTAATTGTCACATGGACAATTAATTGCTCCCGAGACGTATCTCACTCAAGCTCAACACTGTTCTCTGTTAACAGCCCTCACTCACTCCACAATACTAAGTGTGCACCCCTTATCCAGTTAATTACCCCTTACTTAATTACCTCACTGAATCCTTAAGTACTCAACACAACTTAAAGAAACAAAGTAACCCCAGCGTTACATAGGTCACACTACAATGGCATGCAACATCATAAAAGCACTGCCCACATATGGTTGTGGCTACTGCAACTCGCTAATTACTGTGCCCACACAATAATGACACACGGTTGTGCAACACACAAGAGTATACTAATATTACTGCCCCCCCCCCTCTTTTCCTTGCACCCGATTGCAGAGGACTACTGTGAGCACACACACTTACCTCAGCAAGGCAATTAACCCATCAATTGCCTGCTCTCATTAAGCACTGTGAATTCCCCTGAATAATCCTAGAGGTCCCTTAAACCCTCAACACAGTTCCTGGGGCAATAATATCGTATAAACTGAAACAATATTGCACAAACCTGCAACATAATGATGCCGTCAGCATACCCCACATGCTAATGACATCATTAGGCAATCAGTCAGCAATCACATCTACTGACTTACCACACAACACAGTACATAAACATGCAAATGAACACAGAAATGGCATTCACATAATCAATGAAAATTATATCATCAGGTAAAATGTAACTAACTACACAGACTTCAGGGGTCCCCACTGACATCCCTGCCTACCTCTAATGATCATAATTTTACGGTACTCTATGGCATTAATCCAGTCTGAACGATTATATAGAATCGACAGGCTGGATCACTTATATGGTAAATCTCTACACTGACCGGTTACATACTCTAGTCAGTCTACTATATATATACATTATGATACTACAGTGTGGTCCCGTGTATAATATCTATCTCCAGGTACGGCCCCTATCAATCACCTGGACCCTACTGACAGCTGTCACTCAGCTGCTTCTCTAGCCTGGCGAGGCTCTGAGACAACTCTTACAGTGAATTTCCACCGGTATGCATCACACTGTAATAGTACTCATTTCTACTGCCCTCTTTCCCTTATTTTTTACTCATTTCCCAAGTCACTACCACACTAGCTGACAACACTTAGCTTGCATGCTCCTCATGCGTCGACAAGATGTGGCCCTAGGCTGTCCTGGGAAAGTGGCCAAGGCATGTGGCCACCGCGTGGCCCACAGTGCCCCTCCCGAGCTGAGAGAAGGGGGATGGTGTTTGGTCGCGCGGGTGGCCACGGGTAGCGCATGACGTCATAGCACCCCACCCAGGCTGAAAGGGCGCGCGGGGTGGGGTGGGGATTTGCCGCGCTGGTGGCCTGGGTGGGTGGCCACCCCCCAAGCAGCTGGCCAAGGTGGGCGGCGCGGGCGGGCGCGCACATGGGTGCCTCAGGCTGGCAGGCTGCCGCCCACAGGAGTACCCACGCGGCTGGGGGTGACAATGGCCGGCGGCGTCCCCACACTGACGCAGCCTGGCGGAATCCAACATGGGCCTGTAATATCACACTCACTTATACTGCCCAACACCAATTGTCCATTGCCACTAGACAGGATACTCGACCCACCTGTTACACCATGAGGCTCCAGCTGCCTCATGGGTGAACACAGTCAACAGTCTCTTTAGCTTTTTACTGTTCCTTCCGTAAATCCTTGGCCCCAACTCACCTAATTGGGCCTTGACACAACCCCTGATGGCAGGAGTGCCATATTCGATGAGTAATTTGGACGACAGAAGCGATTAACAGGAGGTGGAAGTGGCCAGCCCGCCACCCCCACCAGACACTTCTTCCTCCGCTGGCCGCCCAATTCAAACTGCCCTCCTGGCGGGCAGGGAAACTCAAATACCCATACCTCCTCCCTACTTTGTCTTGACCAATCTGCCGAAAGCCGGCACGGCTCCCTCATGCCTGAACCAATCAGGCTCACTCACCCTCGAGCGTCCTGTGACGTCACAAGGAGGGTGAGGCCTAAAACGGTGGCGTGATGTCTCCCATGTGGGGGGGAAAGGCAAAGTTCACTCCACTCTCCCCCCACCTCTAACGGTTTTAGTCAAGTACCACCTCATCCTATTTCACAGAAACAGGAAAATTTCTGTAATTCTCTCTACAGAGCAATCACAGACCTCTAACTACTCCCAAATGATAGTCCATAACATAAGCTTTCATTCAACACCCAACAAGCATATGTTATTTTGAAAGCTTCAGTTTCTAGAGTGACTAGCCTAATCTAGAAACTAGGAAAACCAGCTGAGGGATCTAGATCCCTCACAGTAATATGGTTACGATTTTGAAGGTTTATGCTCTATTAGGAAATGTGAAGTGTAAAAATAAAAATAAAAATTGTTGTGGATTTGTTTCCGTTTTTTAAGGTATAATATGTGATCGTTGGTGCAAGGTGGGGATTTTAATTGTCACCTCTGTGTGTGTGTGCCGTTTGGGATGATGGTTGTGAATATATTGAGGGTGTTGTGGGAAAAATCCTAGCAGGGAATTATTTGTTTTTTATTCAATTTTTTGTTACTTGAATATTGTATTATTTTTATGATAAGTGGACTGTATATTTTGATTCAGCCTGCCGGAATCTTATCTCCACATAGTTGGAAGGACAATTGCCACTTATACCACCTTGAAGTGGATAATTGATAAATGGCAATTATTTACCTAATCTTTATAAAATTATACCACATATGGTGGCCTAATCTACTAATATTATGAATACTACTACTCTACAGTTTTAAATAACATGCATAGGCCTTAGCTGAGTGGTTGAATTGGCCTAATTAGGCTGGTTATTATTCTTCCATCAGATTAGGGTGTGCCCATGTGCCTCAGGGTGCATAAAATGGCGGCCTAGCACAGAGGAGTTGGTGTACAGGTAGAGTAACAAGAAACATCACTGTTTGTGGGCCAGCTCAGCTTGCAATTACTCCCAATCACATATTACCTGTAAAAATGTTAAGGCTGTAAGAATTGCTCATTAACATATAAAGCACAGGTGTGACATGGAATATTTGAGTGTAGTAAAAAGTAAACTCACATTGTTTGTGGTTTTTGTATGCTCATAACGGGCTACCTATCTAGTATTACATAGTGCACATTACTAATAAAAGAATATAAAGCAGTCGGATACTCAAGTACTCGTGTTCTTGAGGGGGTTGCTGTGGCCGTTCACTAGGATAGAGTAAGTTTTCTATCGTGCGTGACGTGTGTCGCAATTCTCAAGGAGCTCTTGTTTCGTGTCTGTGTTTACAAGTTTAGTGATGTACGTGACGCCAGCCTCAATCCACAGGGGTGATGTCCTAAAATGTTTTTCTGGTTCTATTTATGATTTCATTTAACAGTAACAAGGGAGCTAAGCTATACTTTGTTGTGTATTTAATTATATTCAGTCCAAGTGAATACTATTTTATTAAGTTTAAACACTAGACTGAAGTTTTAAAAGAAATGAGATATAATATTTTACGTGCTGTGTGATGACGTCACGAAATCTCATTCTCTGATTTTTTATGGGGTAACTATAATGTTAACGTGTGTGTCGGATTTCCGACAGTTGTTGGCTAACTTGATTAGAGTGTGTAGTTTTTCGGGATGTGACTCTGGTACCTCCTGGGCTGGTGACATTCACACATCTATCTCGCACGAGTGCCACTAGGTTAGATTTGATTAACATTCACAGGTTATCGTGTGAGGTTCGTGAAACACGAATGTTGCCAATCATCTTTATGTATCATTGTTTGGTGCTAGATAGCTTGTCTAGGTTCGGTATGGATAACTATGGACATAGCTGGTGGAGGCTGAACTGTGGCTTGCTGAATAAAAGTAATGTTCTTGGGGAGTTTTGAGTGTTGTGCCATTTGCTATGATATAGGAAGAAAGAGTTACATTATGTGTTGGATTGGTGGGACTGTTAAAGTTGAATGTCGGAAGTAACTTCATACTCATTCGAAACGAGTGACTGGAAATTAGTACAGGATGAACAATGTGTATGATGCAATGTCAGTTGGAGCAGTTACACTGTACTGTCGATCCTGGTAGTGAGTGTTTTGATGAAATTTCCTTCCATGAAGAGTGACTAGCGAAATTGAGGTGAAAACTTACCCGGATCTTACATAGAGAGGATTCTGGGAGTTCTTCTACTAGCATGCCCGGCCTGAAGCTAGGCTTGACTTGTAAGAGTTAGATCTAACAAATTGTTGCTTGAAGCGGCTTGCAGGTCAACATATCTTCTACAGCCTGTTTGGTGCGGTACTTCTTACAGAAAACTGTCAATTTTTTTCCTAAATACTTCCACATCTATTCTGGCAATATTTCTTACACTTGCTGGGAGGATATTGAACAACCGTGGACTTCTGATGTTCCTGCAGTGTTCTCTGATTAGGCCTGTGGCATCTCAACTGTTCATTGGCTTTATTCTGCATATCCTGCCAAGTCGTTCGCTTCAATATGTCGTTATTTTACTGGCAAATTTGTGACTTGGCTATCCAAGTATTGGAGGGGGGCGAGAGTATTGAACAGTCCTTAAGAAGGCTTAGCACAAGTGATTTGAACTGCATGAACATTGTGATGGATCCCTGAATGTGACTGTTTTTTAATCCATTCTATCATTTTTCTAGCTGACACAATATTTGCTTCATTATGCTTCCTAAATGTTAGATCGTCAGACATCATCATTCCCAGATCCTTTACATCCTGCTTTCCTACTATGGGTAGGTCTGAGTGTATCTTGCAAGTATATAATTGAAGGATTTAATTTTATCTATCCCGAAGTAAATGGAATTCATCACTGGTAAACATCGCGTTACTGTTTGCTGCCCAATCGAAAATATTATTAATAATAGCCTGATTTTTTTCAGTTTTCAACACAAGAAATTTTCATGCTGAATTTTGTGTCATCTGCAAAAGATGACATGAAGCTGGCATTTGCCTTTTTGTCTATACATATTTATTTATTTATTTGTTATTATTTATATATATACAAGAAGGTACGATGGGTTTATGAGAGTATATAGCATTGAACTTTTTATATTCTTGTAAAGCCACTAACACACATAGAGTTTTGGACAGGTCCTTAATCTAACAAATAATCTGAAGAAAGTAATTTGTAGCAATTTGTAGGTAATTTGTTATATCTGATACAAGAATGAGAAAAAGCAGAGGTGACTGGACTATACACTGCAGTACAGAGTTTTTACTGTGCTTAGACAAGTTTTATTTGATTGACTATTACTCTCAGCATTCTGTTTGACAGGAAATTAAATATTCATCGTTGTACTTTACCTGATATTCTAGTTGATCTCATAATATACGCTATCACTCCATAGTTATACTAGCTAGATGCCACTGCCAAATCAGTGTATACCACAACTGGATTTACTTTTTCTTTTAATGCTTCTATGAATTTGTCAGAGTAGGCGATTAAGTGTGAAAGGCATGATCTTTCTGGTTTAAATCCACGTTGACCTTTGCTGTGAGGATCGTTGTTCTCCGTGAAACTGGGGAACTGGGTAATCAGCCCCTGATTACCCTTTCAAAAACTTTTACTATGTGTAACGTTAGTGAGACTAGTTTGTAATTTTGCTAGTGCTTTGCTCTTGTGTAGGGATACTATATCTGTTTATTTAAGTACTTCTGGTATCCTCCCTGTATCCAAGCATTTTCTCAACACTATACAAAGCGTTTTTGCAACTTACCCTTCACATTTCTTTATAAATACGGAGATGCATGTTTCTGGACTGAGGGCTGAATTCATGGGTATGTTGTCAATTTCTCTTTCAAAGCCTCCAATGTTCATGTTCATATCAGTTATAGTATCAGGATTTATGGTGTCATTCATAAAGAGGCTCTCCAGATTATTAACTTTCATTTTGTTTATTCGGGTGCTAAACATAGCCTCATTCTGATCGTTTAAGATCTCCCTAATTTCAATGTCATCCTTTGTGTTCGTACCTTCTTTGTAAGTATAGGTCCAATGCTGGTGGATGTTTTTGATTATTGATTTAGCATTAGTGAAGAAATATTTAAGATTTTCCTTTTATCTGTAATTTTATCTTTTATCTGTTCCAACTTTGATTCTTCAATTTGGTAAGATTGCTTCAGTTTCTGTTCTATTATTTATTTAGTATCTCTTTAAGTGATTCTTTGTTGGGAGAATCGAGTCTGTTCAAATTCTAGAGTCTAAATCCTTATTCTGTGCTTCGTCTATAGTATCGTCTCTCCTTTCTTTCCAATATGGTCCTCTTTCTGACCTATTGATTGACTCTTTGGGGTCTTGATACCCTAAGCCAACCCAATTAACACAAGTAGCAAATATAAAAGGCCAGAGCATAAAATTGGGGCAGTACTCAGAAAAAGAAATGACGTTAAGACACATGTAATAACAAAAAATTCAACAAAACTTACTAATACATAATGACATATGCTACATTACAACAATTAATGGAAACACGTGTGTTATTAGGACTCCGCTTGTACCCACTTACCTACGTGTTACTAAGACTCCATAAGGTAAAAAGCTTACCTACGTGTCACTAAGATATCTGTAAGGACCACAAATAACCGACGTGTAAGTAAGACACCCACAAGGTAAACTTACCTACGTGTCACTAAGACATCCATAAGGTACACAACTTACCTACGTGTCACTAAGACATCCGTAAGGTACACAACTTACCTACGTGTCACTAAGACATCCGTTAGGTACAAAACTTACTTACGTGTCACTAAGACATCCATAAGGTACACAATATACCTAAGTGTCACCAAGACATCCGTAACGTACACAATATACTTAAGTGTCATAAAGACATCCATAAGGCACACAATATACTTAAGTGTCATTAATACTTCCATAAGGTACATGTGAGAGTTATTTATTTGGGTTTGGACACTAATACAAATGTCCTCAGTGCGAGAGGACTGCATAAGCCAGAACGTTAAGTTCCAGACTAGATTAAATATTTTTAAACTGAAATAACCTGAGGAAGCAGCCACAATGGTTCAAAAACAATTGGGACCCTTATCCAATGGATTGTTGATCTTCTCAAGTGCTTAGTGCAATGATAAGGGTACCTCACAAGTTCTCACACCAAATTTAATTTTATATGTGTGGCTATGGATCGGGTTCGAATCCAGAAGCAAGCCTTCATTAAAGTTTGCAAGAACAGTTCAATATGTTGCAGCATATGTGGGGACAATAATATTGGAAGGTATTGACATAAAGACACTATTCGTTTGCCAACAATAACCATTTATTCATAAAGAACTAAATCCAATACAAAGCCAACAATCTTGACGTTACGTTAATGTTCTTCAGTGACACTGAACCACTGTGCTGCGCCAACCGAGAAAATTCGGTCAGTGGGAAACAGCGCCAACCGAGAAAACACCTTTTTAACATTTCCAACCCATTCAAAACGCGTGCGTGGTAGATTGTGCACAAAATGGACTCTTGGGACCACCAGTGAGAGGCAGCCATCTTGGAAAAAAATCCCATAATTTCCTTGGGCTGCTGACTGGGTTAGTACTGAGTGAGCAACCATGGGTGGTGCACGCGCCTCTGGCTCCCAAACACCTGTCCGACTTGGTGTTGATAGATCGCGCTCTGTCGGTGAAATTCAGACCTTATTGTCTGAAGAACATATGGGTCATGATATTTATGAAGCTTGGCGCAATAAGGACCTAACATAAAGGTCGGATGCAAGTGATACAGAACTGATGAGGACGATACAGCGAGTGTATCCAGTTGTAGCTCTGAGAGCCACCCTGGCCCACTCATGCCATCTCCAATTTGTATAAATGTACATAGATGAATCGTTTTCTGTGTTCTAGTGATGATGCATCTGATACACGTAGCATAGATGAACAGTGTTAGCGGCTTCCATGGTGATGTTTTCCATAGATGTTTTCTAGAACAACTGAATCTCTTCCAGAATATCTGAGTCTCTTCCAGAATACCTGAATCTCTTCCAGAATATCTGAGTCTCTTCCAGAATACCTGAATCTCTTCCAGTGAGCCAACTTACAAAGAAATTTTTCCAAGACTTCCTTACAAATTGACCTTTTCCTATAATCTTTTCAATACTACCTTATGCTTTACAAGCTTGGCTACATACAACCTACAAGTACTAAAGCCAAGGGTGTACGCGAGTGCTTTATTTTCAAGCACACAGAACGAAGAATCAGGAAGCGAAAATCTATCTGTACCTGGTGCAACAAGAGCGAAGTCGCGCTGTGTACCATGGACTACTTCGTTGATTATCACTCACTTCCGAAGTACTGAGTGTGTAATACAGTGTGTTACTGCGTAAATTGTGTGTGAAACACATTTACAATATGTAAATGTGTACATATTGTAATTTTAGTGAATTTTTAACAAGTAATATTGCGACAATAAACATTTATTTTGGACACATTACTGACACATGTATCACAGTTCCATGGAACATTATGAACGTTCTACGGTACACATATTGTAAAGGAAACAAATATTCATCATATATGATAAAACAAAACAAATAAAACTGCATTGGAAATACATTGAACAAATAATTGAAAATATATATGTAGCACCTCGCAGTATTGAAAGGCCCATGTGACCGCCTCTGGGAACTTCACACACAAGCGATCAGCCCATGACGCTCCCTTCTCCACGTCCCCACACCCAAAGTAAGTAGATTTTTTTTTTTACATGTACATGTTCAGGAAAGGAATTTTATCGTTTTACCAAAACAAAATGCAAACACTTGATCTTATGCACACAGAGGGAATGTCAAGATAAACTCGGCGAATCACAGTGGTTAAAGACAGCTATCCAGGCAGCAAGTTTAGCAAGAGTCCATCTTCTTTGTCACTCTTAGAATGGCAACAGATTCTAATCTGTGCCACCTCAGGCGTATATAATGGAAAACTGAACTACTTGGTAATTAAATATGTTAATTTACTGTCAACCGGAAGGTCATCAGCAAAGGTAATCTACGTTAATCATAATCTTGTATCTCAGACAATCAATAAATCAAAACAATAATTCGCAATCATAACTACTCAGTCACTCTGACCAATTTAACACTCAGTGAGTAATTGCATTAATTACTGTCAAACGGACATATAATTAATCGAGAACGAATTACGTTACCACAACACTCACTCACGACAGCTTGCCAAACAAAACTATGTCACTTCACTTTATGACATTAATTACCCTTAATTACTTCTCACTGAATCCTTAATTACCAACTAAAGATCACATCAAGTCCTTGTCACGCAGACAAGCAAAACACAGTAATAAGTTGCTTCACTACTCAGTGCTAATCTATCACACTGCACAACAAATCACAACACAACACAATCGTAAATAATAATCATAAGAACATTTATCAATAAACACAGTAATTTCTTACACAGGGTATGACAACAGATAACCCATTACCTCTCTTGAATCACTGGTTTTTCTTGGATTTAGAAAACACGTTCATGGAATTCTCTACACAGAACGGTATAACATTGAACTGAAAAAATCACTAACATAATTGTACCTCTGACTATAATTGAGTTCCCTGGTGTATTACATACACAGCATTAACTACCTTATCACAGTAGTTCCATCCACCGTACTATGGTCGCTCTTTACAGGTGTGTCTTCCTCGACTATGCTTCCTTCACCTAACCAAGTGCTCTAGGAAAACGTTCTACCGGAAGTTGACTTACATCAACCAAAAAAACTTCAGCACCAAATACAGAAATATGAGTAATCACTTAAGACCGGCCATCTCAAGCACACTTCTCCCATACATACTGACACTGAATACGGCAGTTGACTGAAGTTCAACCAAACTTCCTCCTCACGTTGTTATAGGAGACCATGTGTAGTGTGACCCGGTGTTGAAACGGGGTGCTGCTCAGGTTACCTTACCTTGAGGTTACCTTGAGATAGTTTCGGGGCTTAGAGTATCTGCGGCCCGGTCCTCGACCAGGCCTCCTCAGCACAATGTTTGCTGTTTGGACACTGCCATATGTGATGACGAGTCTGACGCAGCACGGTGTGGCGCGGCAGGGCGAACTGTGCAGGTTCCCTCAACTGTCAAGACTCGCGTGGGATGGCTCCCCACACACGAGAGCATTATTTTATCGCTCAAACGATAGTGAGCTGCCCCTCAGCTCTTGTGAGGAAGAGAGAGTTAGCACAAGTGGTGCACCGTGTGGTGCTTTACTCTGATGGCAACCTTGTGTTCAAGTTACACGGGCTGGTCCAACGGATTGGGCGGGAATTTCTATGTCCGCCAGAACTGGCTGAAGCCAAACTATTTCCCTAAGTAACGTATTCGCAGCTACTGGGCACAGTCTCTGATCCCTTCAGATTACTGCGTGTCACACTAGGTTGACAGATGGTCACAATATGAGCAGATGCACTATAAAGAATTCTGCCTTACTCTGTGTGTGACCTCGTGGTGAGTTACAGTGTATATTCTGCTTCCTTTCACTATTAAATTATCGTAATTCCTATCGGCGCAATCCCAGATTCTGCTTGATGAACCCGCAATGACAGAACAATGATAAATGAGTTACTAACTGTCCCCCTAGACAGTATTTCTCGTCGTTTGGTCGAACCACGAGAAAACATGTCTGACAAACACAGCAACATGGGGCTGAATGTCTACCCAGGGCAGGGCAGGAGTGGGCCATGCTTTTCCCCTCTGTTCTACGAGTTGACCAATCAGCAGCTAGGCCTATGGATGCAATGAGATGCCCCACGAATCACAAGGCTACCTTCAGTCACGTGGTGCCTTGTGACGTTAGTACTGGGAGACCTGGTGTTTACACAAGCGACTAGAACAGTTGGTTCTACTACCACCACCAATACCTGTTTCTCCTCTCTACATACACTTAAATGTTAAATACATGATAATGGCTGCACCTCTTCTCACAGAAAAGCATCGGCGGCCTCCATAGTCTTACTGAACAGTCCTGGGTCAATGTTCTTCATATACATCAAACAAGAGATGTCTATGAAGAACTACAGAATCTAGAGTGAGTGCACTTTGGTGCACTCGTGTCAGAGTGCAACCTGGCGACTTGCGCTCCAACACATAGTCTAAAAGCTAGCTGGTAATCCCTCCCCCCACAGTACACAACTTACCTACATGTCACTAAGGCATCCATAATGTAAACTTTCCTACGTGTAACTAAGACTCCATAAGGTACACAACTTACCTATGAATTACTAAGACTCCATAAGGTACACAACTTACCTATGAATCACTAAGACTCCATAAGGTACACAACTTACCCATGAATCACTAAGACTCCATAAGGTACACAACTTACCCATGAATCACTAAGACTCCATGAGGTACACAACTTACCCATGAATCACTAAGACTCCATAAGGTACACAACTTACCCATGAATCACTAAGACTCCATGAGGTACACAACTTACCCATGAATCACTAAGACTCCATGAGGTACACAACTTACCTATGAATCACTAAGACTCCATAAGGTACACAACTTACCTATGAATCACTAAGACTCCATAAGGTACACAACTTACCCATGAATCACTAAGACTCCATAAGGTACACAACTTACCCATGAATCACTAAGACTCCATGAGGTACACAACTTACCCATGAATCACTAAGACTCCATAAAGGGGCATCTCACATAAATATGCAATAAATGAAAAGTAGGTCGATTTCAATCAAACGTTTTTGACGAGTTGTATATAAAAAGGGTTTCATCTGGTCCAAGTCTCAGCATCGTAGCATAAATAGGGAGAAAAAAATATTGAATTTTGAGTCAAAAATATTCCAAAATGTTCATTAACGATTATCAAACAAAAGTGTCAACAAAAATCATGTCTAGACTCTCAGCAATCACAATAGCATATATTAAAAACAAATTATAATTATTTTTATTAAACAAAATTTAGTTAATTTTTTCATTTATTTATTTTTATTATTTGGTTATCGGACAATTTGCATGAAACTTATACACCTGACTGCACTATCTGTATCGGTGCGTCAGATATGCCTATCTGTAACGGTGTCAATTGTGGAGGTAATTGGTTGGTGCCAACCTCAGCCACAGATGGCAGCACCTTAGACTTTAATATTTTAATGATTTATTACTCTAGTAACATAAACGACTTGAAACTCTTTCATTTTTATTCAATTTACAAGAAACTTAAGCCTTATATGTAAAGTTTATGCCTCTAAAATTTGGGGCCGTTTTGTTTCCCTAAGTTCATTTATTGGTTTTATAATAGCAATAAACATGATATATTTGCATAATTTTGGGGGAGGAACTTTTACTATTTGGATTAGAAGAACAAAAGATGGTTTGAAAAATCCCCGGCTACAGATCCTATATTATATGCTAATGTGTAAGAAAAGTGTCAAAGAATGATTATATCTGAAAGGTGTGTTTGTTTCATGTCGCGTTGAAATATGTAATATTCGTTAACAAAAAAAAGCACAAAATTAAATCTTCCTTTCTATTTAGGTTGCAGTACTGAAACTTGGAACACGTGCAGCCCTTTTTATATACAACTAGCAAAAAAATTGTGGTTGACATTGAACAACTTTCATTTTCCATTTTATTGGCCCCTTATTATAAGGTACACAACTTATCTGTATCACTAAGACTCCGTAAGGTACACAACTTACCTAAGTGTCACCAAGACATCTATTAGGTGTACAACTTACCTACGTGTCACTAAGACATCCATAAGGTGTACAACTTACCTACGTGTCACTAAGACATCCATAAGGTACACAACTTACCTACGTGTCACTAAGACATCCATAAGGTACACAACTTACCTACGTGTCACTAAGATATCCTTAAAGAACACAACTTTAGCATATCACAAAGACTCCACAAAGTTCTTATGTAAATATAACTCCCCTGTGTCACTAAGACACTGTTACTGGACTAGATGGTGACAACCTAACAGAAATGTGTTACTATTAAACACACACCCAACAGTCACTGTCAATGACGTGACACTCCGTGAAGTGTCAAATACTATCCCTCCTGCCCGAGTTGACACCTTAACTCTTCCACTATCACAATTGATCCAGACACAGAGACAGCTCGTTGCCAGGTATACTCTGGTTGATCCAAAATTGGGTTCTTATTATTATTCACCAAAACATATAGTTCCAGTCTACAATATATAACAGGATCCTCTACTCACAATATTTACTCCTTCAACTGTTCTCAGACATACATACACCTCGACGATGGTGGTGGGCCCAGGCAGTGACGCCTGTGGTGACCCCAGGCAGTGCCACCTGTGGTGACCCCAGGCAGTGCCGCCTGTGGTGACCCCAGGCAGTACCGCCTGTGGTGACCCCAGGCAGTGCCGCCTGTGGTGGCCCCAGGCAGTGCCGCCTGTGGTGACCCAAGGCAGTTCCGCATGTGATGACCCCAGGCAGTACCGCCTGTTATGACCCCAAGCAGTGCCGCTTGTGGTGACCCCAGGCAGTGCCACCGTGGTGACCCCAGGCAGTGCCGCCTGTGGTGACCCCAAGAAGTACCGCCTGTGGTGACCCCATCCTGTGCCGTCTGTTGTGACCCCAAGCAGTGCCACCTGTGGTGACCCCAGGCAGTGCCTCCTGTGGCTGACCCCAGGCAGTACCACCTGTGGTTGACCCCAGGCAGTGCCACCAGTGGTGACTCCAGGCAGTGTCGCCTGTGGCTGACCCCAGGGAATGCCACCTGTGGTGACCCCTGGCAGTGCCGCTTGTGGTGACCCTAGGCAGTTCATCCTGTGGTGACCCCATGCAATGCCGCATGAGGTGACCCCAGGCAGTGCCGCCTGTGGTGGCCCCAGGCAGTGCCGCCTGTGGTGACCCAAGGCAGTTCCGCATGTGATGACCCCAGGCAGTACCGCCTGTTATGACCCCAAGCAGTGCCGCTTGTGGTGACCCCAGGCAGTGCCACCGTGGTGACCCCAGGCAGTGCCGCCTGTGGTGACCCCAAGAAGTACCGCCTGTGGTGACCCCATCCTGTGCCGTCTGTTGTGACCCCAAGCAGTGCCACCTGTGGTGACCCCAGGCAGTGCCTCCTGTGGCTGACCCCAGGCAGTACCACCTGTGGTTGACCCCAGGCAGTGCCACCAGTGGTGACTCCAGGCAGTGTCGCCTGTGGCTGACCCCAGGGAATGCCACCTGTGGTGACCCCTGGCAGTGCCGCTTGTGGTGACCCTAGGCAGTTCATCCTGTGGTGACCCCATGCAATGCCGCATGAGGTGACCCCAGGCAGTACCACCTGTGGCTGTCCCTAGGCAGTGCCGCCTGTGGTGGGCCACAGGCAGTTCCGCCTGTGGTTGACCCCAGGCAGTGCCGCCTGTGGTTGACCCCAGGCAGTTCCGCCTGTGGTTGACCCCAGGCAGTGCCGCCTGTGGCTGACCCCAGACAGTGCCGCCTGTGGTTACCTCAGGCAGTGCCGCCTGTGGTGACCCTACGCAGTGCCGCCTGTTGTGACCCCAGGCAGTGCCACCTGTTGTGATCCCAGGCAGTGCCGCCTGTGGCTGACCCCAGGCAGTGCCGCCTGTGGCTGACCCCAGGCAGTGCCGCCTATGGTGACCCCAGGCAGTACCGCCTGTTGTGACCCCAGGCAGTACCACCTGTGGCTGACCCCAGGCAGTGCCGCCTGTGGCTGACCCCAGGCAGTGCCACCTGGGGTAACCCCAGGCAGTGCTGCCTAAGGTGACCCCAGGCAGTGCCGCCTATGGTGACCCTAGGCAATGCCGCCTGCTGTGACCCCAGGCAGTGCCACCTGTGGTGACCCCAGGCAGTGCCACCTGTGGTGACCCCAGGCAGTGCCGCCTGTGGTGGCCCCAGGCAGTGCCGCCTGTGGCTGACCCAAGGCAGTGCCGTCTGTGGTGACCGCAGGCAGTGCCACCTGTGGTGACCCAAGGCAGTGCCGCCTGTGGTGGCCCCAGGCAGTGCCGCCTGTGGTGACCCAGGCAGTGCCGCCTGTGGTGACCCAGGCAGTGCCGCCTGTTGTGACCCCAGGCAGTGCCGCCTGTGATGACCCCAGGTAGTGCCGCCGGTTGTGACCCCAGGCAATGCCACCTGTGGTGACCCCAGGCAGTGCCACTTGTGGTGACCCCAGACAGTGCCACCTGTGGTGACCCCAGGCAGTACAGCCTGTGGTGACCCTAAGCAGTGCCGCCTGTGGTGACCCCAGGCAGTGCCGCCTGTGGTGACCCCAGGCAGTGCCGCCTGTGGTGACCCCAGGCAGTTCCGCCTGTGGTGACCCCAGCCAGTGTCGCCTGTGGTGGCACCAGGCAATGCCGCCTGTGGCTGACCCCAGGCAGCGCCACATGTGATGACCCCAGGCAGTGTCACCTGTGGTGACCCCAGACAGTGCCACCTGTGGTGTCCCCAGGCAGTGCCGCCTGTGGTGACCCCAGGCAGTGCCGCCTGTGGTGACCCCAGGCAGTGCCGCCTGTTGTGACCCCAGGCAATGCTGCGTGTAATGAACCCCAGGCAGTGCCGTCTGTGGCTGACCCCATGCAGTGTCGCCTGTGGTGACCCCAGGCAGTGCCGCCTGTGGCTGACCCCAGACTGTGTTGCCTGTGGTGACCCCAGGCAGTTCCGCCTGTGGTGACCCCAGGCAGTGCCGCCTGTGGTGATCTCAGGCAGCGCCACATGTGAGGACCCCAGAGAGTGCCACCTGTGGTGTCCCCAGGCAGTGCCGCCTGTGGTGACCCTAAGCAGTGCCGCCTGTGGTGACCCCAGGCAGTGCCGCCTGTGGTGACCTCAGGCAGTGCCGCCTGTGGTGACCCCAGGCATTGCCGCCTGTGGTGACCCCAGGCAGTTCCACCTGTGGTGACCCCAGGCAGTGCCGCCTGGCGCTGACCCCAGACAGTGCCACCTGTGGCTGACCCCATGCAGTGTCGCCTGTGGTGACCCCAGGCAGTGCCACCTGTGGCGGACCCCAGGCAGTGCCACCTGTGGCTGACCCCAGGCAGTACCCCATGTGTCTGACTCCAGACAGTGTCGCCTGTGGCTGACCCCAGGCAGTGCCACCTGTGGCTGACCCCAGGCAGTGTCGCCTGTGATGACCCCATGCAGTGTCGCCTGTGGTGACCCCAGGCAGTGCCGTCTGTGGCTGACCCCAAGCAGTGCCGTCTGTGGCTGACCCCAGGCAGTGCCGTCTGTGGCTGACCCCAAGCAGTGCCGTCTGTGGCTGACCCCAAGCAGTGCCGTCTGTGGTGACCCCAGGCAGTGCCGCCTGTGGTGATCTCAGGCAGCGCCACATGTGATGACCCCAGGCAGTGCTGCCTGTGGCTGACCCCAGGCAGTGCCGCCTGTGGCTGACCCCAGGCAGTGCCACCTGTGGTGACCCCAGACAGTGCCACCTGTGGTGTCCCCAGGCAGTGCCGCCTGTGGTGACCCTAAGCAGTGCCGCCTGTGGTGACCCCAAGCAGTGCCGCCTGTGGTGATCTCAGGCAGCGCCACATGTGATGACCCCAGGCAGTACTGCCTGTGGCTGACCCCAGGCAGTACCACCTGTGATGACCCCAGGCAGTGTCACCTGTGGCTGACCCCAAGCAGTGCCGCCTGTGGCTGACCCCAGGCAGTGCTGCCTGTAATGAACCCCAGGCAGTGCCATCTGTGGCTGAACCCAGGCAGTGCCGTCTGTTGCTGAACCCAGGCAGTGCCACCTGTGGCTGACCCCAGGCAGTACCGCCTGTAGCTGACCCCAGGCAGTGCCGCCTGGCGCTGACCTCAGGAAGTGCCACCTGTGGCTGACCCCATGCAGTGTCGCCTGTGGCTGACCCCAATCAGTGCCACCTGTGGCGGATCCCAGGCAGTGCCACCTGTGGCTGACCCCAGGCAGTACCCCCTGTGTCTGACTCCAGACAGTGTCGCCTGTGGCTGACCCCAGGCAGTGCCGTCTGTGGCTGACCCCAAGCAGTGCCGTCTGTGGCTGACCCCAGGCAGTACCCCCTGTGTCTGACTCCAGACAGTGTCGCCTGTGGTGACCCCAGGCAGTGCCACCTGTGGCTGACCCCAGACTGTGTTGCCTGTGGTGACCCTAGGCAGTGCCGCCTGTGGTGACCGTAGGCAGTGCCACCTGTGGTGACCTCAGGCAGTGCTGCGATCGGGGCAGACCAGAATCATTAGGGGCGATCAGAATCATCACCAGCGAGGACACAGTTGCCACCAGAGACGCCGATACAGCACAAGCCCTGAGAGAAAAACACCCACCCAGAGCTCAACTTGACGACAGTGTTCCACTAGTTGTTGTCACCAGAGCAGAAACCCTGTGTGTGTGCTCGAATCCGTGGTGTGTAAAGTAGCTTAACTCTTCCCATCAGAATCAGCAGCCAGGTTTACAGGACTTAGACCCATCCACATCAAACAAATGCTCAACCCTGCACTGGGTGACATTGTACACGGCCTCCTGGTGGAACTAACTACATTCTCCAACACATGTCTAGCTGGCAACATACCAGAGACCTTACTGCCTCTTTTTTTGGCTCTACCCTCTGTTCCCTGAAAAAAAAAGAATAGAGGGATCAGACCGATAGCTGTCGGTAACTCACTCCAGCGCCTCGTCGCTAAGGCTGCTGCTATAACAGTCAGCCAGGCAGCAGCAGAAATGCTGATGCGAAAACAGCTTGGATTTGGCATTCCCCAAGGGTGTGAGGCAGCGGCTCATGCAGCTAGAGCCTACATTGCCAACATTACGGATGAGAAAAGGCCCTGATAAAACTACATTTCAAAAACGCTTTCAACCTGGTAAGACGGGATGCAGTACTCAGTGCGATTCATCACTTTTTCTATCCCTCGACCTGTTTGTAAACTCATATTACAGCAAGAAACTAACTCTGCTATTCGGGGAACATGAAATTGGATCACAAGAAGATGTCCAACAGGGTGACCCCTTTGCTCCTTTTCTTTTCTGCCTAGTCATCCAAGTCATCAATAACCTGTCCAGTGAGCTCAACATTTGGTTTTTGGACGTTGGTACTCTAGCTGGCTCCCCAAACTCCCTCCTGGATGACATGAGAATAATTAATGAGCAAGGAGCAAATCTAGGCCTCACCCTGAACACTTCCAAGTGCGAAATAACCTCAACCCACCAGCACATAATAGAGTAAATCAAGGTTGTTTTGCCTGACATTCATACAACCAACCCTGAGGACAGCACACTCCTAGTTCCTCCTCCTTGACCATGGAAGGAATGCCATCGACGAGGTCCTTGGTAAGAAAATGACTGACCTGAAGAGGATGAAGGAGAAGATTGAAGACATCGATGCTCATGATGCAGTTTACCTCATCAGCAGATGCTTGTCCATCCCCAGGCTGGCCTACTTTCTAAGATGTTCGCCATTTTTCAATAATATTAAATTAGAAGGGTACGACAGCTTGCTGAAATCAATGCTAGAAAAAACCCTCAACCTTTCTCTCAGCGACTCACAGTAGAAACAGGCCTCCTTTCCTGAAAGACTCGGGGTGTTGGATATTTCCAACATCGAATACAGCATTGTTGTATTCTCATTACTTATTACTAACCATACTTAATATTGTAGTAAGTAAAATTAACAACTCGTAGAATTCTCCTGTACTAATAATTCATCTGTGCATTAGGCTAGAATTCTCACGTCACCTGACGCCAGTATTGCGTCAGATTTCTTTACAGTAAAACACATTATATTCAATTTGTGTGAGAATTAAATACGATTCTCCATAATTAAAGCATTCTGTATGACAACTGATCGCAGGCGAATTGTCCTCTAACTAAAAGCCGAATAGAGCGTTAGAATTATACCGTCTACCTCGCGATAGTGTTAACGTCATCAATGAATGCCATGGGGAGACATTAATTCCTCTCCCTTATATATTTACTATTCTTAAATAGGTAAATAATAATATTTCGTTCCTCTAAATAATAAACCCGTCCAGTCTTTAGAGTTTCAAGCGCGAATGCGAGAAATATTAATGTTCAAGACAATAATTTGTGTAATGAACGTCGACTCGGCGTGGGTTGGGGGACTCCATTCTGAGTCGGTGCACGGACACGTGCAGAGCCAGAAGGAAGCAGAACTGTGCTTACCGTACTCATAAACGACGCCATTGCCCAGCAAATCGGGCAAGTGTGTCCATCCGCAGATGAAAGCCGCCACTGTGAGGCGTGAACGACCTTGCAGATAATATCTTCAACTAGTGCTGGTGTTAAAGGAGGGACCCTAGACTTGGTTCCTGACGACACGTGATCAGCCAGCTTGAAACGCATCAATCCAGGATAGGTTCACCGGAGCCTGGGATGCGAAATTACGGCAATCTTAATACTTATAGAGTGCCCACAGCTAAGTACCTTTTATTTGATGCAGTGTACCAGACTTGGAGATTAAGAGGACTTCCAGGGTATCTAAAGGAACCTACTACAAGCTAAGGCTTATTTCTTTTTCCATATTCTAGCAATTTGATACATTCAGAATGTTTCAACATAATGTGTGATTTACTGTAACTCATTGCTATGCTCATATTCATGTCCTTCTTTATATGAACAATATTATATTCAGCATTATTTATAGGATTAGATTATTATTAATTGAATTAGTGAACGAACCACACTGATTCCTGGACGTACTGACCTCCAGTAATAACCCCCCAATGTAGGTGTTTGAGGTTTGTTTCTTTAATAATACAGCCCATTAATTATTCTTATGATCATACTTTCTAGTCATATCCATAGTCACTGGTTTTCTCTAGAATTTTATCTAATGATCTGAAATTCTCAGTTTCCCTCTTTACTTTAAAAGCGGGTGGTCCTTCGTAATTTAATTTACTACTTTAATTATTAATTAATCAGAATCAAGCCCAAATATCCCACATTATGGTCCTTATCGAACCGGATAGGCATTAAATTTATAATTAAAATATTAACCATTAATAACTAATCCTTGTGTGGCATAAGCTAGACTAACTATTTAATTAATTGTGTCAACTAACAGTGTAACACACCAGTTAGCCTAGATCACACTAACAGCTACCTTATACATAGCTTCAGTGGGTCATAGCCAATTACCCACAACATTTAGACCTACACTTCATACTGAAGTAGAATCCTTAGGTCTCCAAGAGCAACAGCTCATAACCTTATATTAATCACTAACACCAATTAAGTGTTAACCATTTAGGCTATACCAATGCTTCAATATATGGCTGTCAGCAGACTGTCCATTATAGCCTGAATCCATGTTATAATTACTGATTCATTCAAGTCAGTGGATCATTAACATTTAGGGATGCAGTATACTAATATAAATTACTGATCTCATACTAGTTAATCATTACTAACCCTGATAATATTTTATTCCACAATTAGGAGTACATTCAGGAGTTAAGTAATATTTACGGCAGTAGAATACTTGCCAAACACAATTAATTCTTTTGTGTTCATTTAATTTCTTATACACATAATTACACAAGTGTATATTATATAAAATACAAAAAAAAACAAAAACACAGCACAATTATTGGCACATTACTGCACCATAATATAATCTTTGCCAACCTTCAGTAGGTAGCAATTTAGGCTGTGATTGTGTTGAATCTGGCACAAGCACAGACTAAATATAGTTGTAGTTTCTCAAGTAGAAATTCTCACGACTAGGCTTGAGCTAGTTAGTGACATATATTACTCTTTTGTGCTGACCCTATCAAGGGTGGGATTAACCATTTATTGTGTAATTATTTTATTGCATATTTCTATGTATGTCTTTGAGTGTTACTGTAAGTCTACTACCCATCCGAGGCTGATTTAGAAGAGCTAAGCTGAGGAAACACCTGTAGTGAGACCAAGGTACCACTCAAATCTTAGTTACTTATTTTTAGGTAGGTAGCTAACCTCTAAATGAGGTAAATTACAACCAGCCTCAAGAAATATTAGGCTGTCAATACTTATACCTGCTCTACATCAAGGAGCAGACTATAGCTATACCACTAGCTACATAAGCCCTATCAGGCTCAATTTACCGCAAGAATGAATCCTTTAGAAAGGAACGCAAGATTCTTGACAGCTCTTCAAGGTCCTTTAGGAAAACTGCTTATGAAATGTCATTTCTGTGTCGAAACTGACCCAGGTGACGTCTATAGACTAGCAAGTTACATAAAGTACGCCAGCCAAAAATATGACTATATCAAGACTGTAATCGAGACCCACAGGAATTTACTCCAGGCCGATCATACTGTCTCAGACCCCTCAAGTCTAACAGAATCTGATCTCGATAACTATGAACATTCTGTTCAAACCAGTTTAGACCGATATAAGGAGGTGCTTGCGAGACAAGATATTCCCGAGTGGGTGGATCAGATCATCAATAGACCTGTATCCAAGTTAACACTCAGCTCAGATGAAATACTTGAGCTGAATCAAGACGAGGAGAATCCTCTAATCAATGCTGATCACTATACAAGATCAACAACTGAAGATCAACCTTCATTTTCTAACCTCTCATCTAATACAGCTTCATGTGATGATTTGTTTACAGAGTCTGATCAAATTTCAGACCACACTTCTCAATGTTCCTTGGATTCTATAAGTGCAATACATAATGTTACTGAATTAACTAGCTTATCACCAGAACCCAGAGAAACAAGTGAAGCTGCAGATGAAACAAGTGAAGCTGCAATGATCAGTGAATCTGAACCAGACAATGATAAAGCTAATGCTGCAGCAGCAGCCGAAGCTGTAATCAAAACTGAGGCTAAGCAAGAAGTCTTAAGCAACACAAGTAATGGTCACAATTGCTCACAACAGCCTTCTAAAGTAAGTGCTAACAATGAGAAGACTATTATAAACCTTGTGCATCAATTATTAAATTTATCTTCACCATAGCAATCAGTTGACTCTTTACAAGACTTTAGTTTTCGGCTTGAGTCATTGATAAATTCTTTCAGTAAAGAGGTGGATCACCCAACTACTGAGTGGATGACTAAAATTATCATCCAGAGAAAATTGTCTGGTGACACACTTAATAAACTATATGTATGCCAGAATGGTAATACCCTGTCAATGCAGGATATATTTACAGGTTTGCGTAATATGAGCAATCATACAGCAGACCAAGCAATTAATGCTAAATCTGAATGCACCAAAACTGTACCTACATCAGTTTCCTTGCCTGAAACTCCTAAAGTGACACTGTCACTAGGTAACCCAGGTGCTAATAATCAATGTAACAACAATCAGTCAAATACTGATTCATCAGTGAGGCCTAAGAGTCCCACAGGTGCTCCTAAGAGACCTAATAGTCCAAAGAGCACTGCTAATAATCCATGTAACCAGAATCGGTCAAATACTGATTCATCAGTGAGGCCTAAGAGTCCCACAGGTGCTCCTAAGAGACCTAATAGTCCAAAGAGCACTGCTAATAATCCATGTAACCAGAATCGGTCAAACACTGATTCATCAGTGAGGCCTAAGAGTCCCACAGGTGCTCCTAAGAGACCTAATAGTCCAAAGAGCACTCCCAAGAGCCTATTAATGGTTCCCCAGAGTACACCAAGTACTCACAAGAGAATAAATAACAAGCAAATGCAAACAGCAAAACCATCTCCACCTGCAAATACTGTTTTACCTAAACCGGTAACCCCTAAACGATCTGTAGGATGGGGAATGTGCTTGTTTTGCAATCAAAAACATTCTCTGTACAAATGTACTAATTATCCTAATAGAGACACAAGAGTCAGACGACTCAAACAGTTACACAAATGTACTAGGTGTCTCAAACCACATAATGTTAACAGCTGTGACACCCCACTGAACACCTGCAATAGGTGTAGAAGGGGCAAGCATCATGCTGCACTGTGCAAATTAGTTAGGACTAATTATGTCAATCCTAGAATAGGACGTAGAGAATCTACACCAGTACAGTGCTGCAAGGTGCGAGGATGTGTACAGCGTAACTTCCCAAGCATCTCAAGTGGATGCTGCCCTGCCTACTGCCCAACTTCAAGTGAAGAACAGAGGAACCAAGATCACCATACGTGGACTATTTGATCAAGGTTCCCAGAGAACTTTCATCACTCAAAAGGCAGCAGAGGCACTTAATTTACAACCAATAGGACAGGTAAAATTAAACTTGTCAGGGTTCATGATAAATCGAGGAACCCATGAATACTCAGTAGTTCAACCGCTTGTACGACTAGGTAGTCAAGCCAAGGCTGTCCAAGCCATTGTTGTAGATCAAATACCTTTAGACTTAAATATTAAGGGTCTGGGGTACACAGCCCACTTCCTGCAGGAACATGAAATTAATTTGGCTGACAACAAGTTAATGTCTGACCGCCTTAACAATGTAGATGTACTAGTAGGAGCCGACTACTATTACCAGTTCATAACTGGACATGTTAAACGATTGGGAATGAATATGCTCCAATCTGCAGGAGGCTACTTACTTACTGGTAAAGTTCTGAATGTGAACAAGCCTAAGCCTGCCCACAATAATAAATTAGTCAGCAGTAAATCAATTCTCCAGCAGCAAGCTAAAGGGAGAAACGCAGCTGAGTAATAAACTCAGATTGAATGTAGTACAATTGATACTCGCCGAGATGTTTCATAGCTCTCAGTGAAAACCAATGGTCCGTACTCAAACAAGTACAAGTCACAGCGACCAAGCCATTGAATTCACTACAGACCTAGAATTATTCTCGACAAGTAGTAATTGACCACACTCAGTCTTCCTAGTTAAATTGTAATGTTAGGCTAGAGAATCTAGTGCTCCCTAGGAATTAATAATGTTAGGCTAGAGAATCTAGCACTCAATGCCACTGGCATTTCCTGAATTTAGTGATAACATTCACTAGGACCACTGGTTCACTATACTTGCGCTTAAAGGTTTGCCAAGAAAACCTTCTTAATACCATGTTTTCTGCACTAAGAGTTAGTGATAAATACTTGCGTTAATTGTTTGAGTTGTTTTTCTTTCGTTTCTGCTTATTTAGTGTAGGAGCGCAACACGAACTTGCAAACTTACTAACATGTAAGTGAATTTCCAGAGAACTAATATGTTTAATGCATTACCGTTAAACATTCGCATTGTTAATTAACATGCTTCATGAGCTTAACATAGCTCACCTTAGAATTAACGTAATAATATGAGTGCTCGTTCACCATGCGCACGAGCTTAATATTGCTCGCCATGATAACTGAATGACAAAACTCCACCTCGTTAATTCGAGTTCACTGAACTCACCCTGTTAACTGTTAACGAGCTCCATGCAGCTCACCCTGTTAGCTCCAGCTAACGAGCTCACTGTAGCTCACCCTGTCAACCCTGTTGACGAGTTCCATGTAACTCACCCTGTTAACTGTTAACGAGCTCCATGCAGCTCACCCTGTTAGCACCAGCTAACGAGCTCACTGTAGCTCACCCCTGTCAACACTGTTGACGAGTTCACTGCAACTCACCCTGTTGGCACTAGCTAACGAGCTCCATGTAGCTCACCCTGTCAGCACTGCTGACGCGCTCAATGCAACTCATCCTGTCAACACTGTTGACGAGCTCACTGTAGCTCACCCTGTCAGCACTGCTGACGAGCTCACTGTAGCTCACCATGTTCAAGAGTTTAATATAACTCGACCTGTTAATGAGCTCAATACTGCTCACAATGTTAATTCGAGTACATTTTTGCTCACAATTAGTTTAGTCCCTTACTTAGTTAGGTTAGAAATTCAAACCATTTATTTAGGTAGGTTTAGGGACTTTAGTAGTGTCAACTGAGTACTAGCCTAATCTGTACTCACCATTAATTACAGTTGACTATACTTATAGAGACTGATTTAATAAACCCAAATTCATGTAAAGGTGATTTCGTACTAACCAGTTTACAGTGTCAAGCCTATGAGCTGCCATTTAATTAGCTCATAAGCCAGAATGACTAGGCTACTAATCTCACTGTCGACTCAGAATTTTCCTTGATTTTAATGAATAAACTTTTCAGTTCTCTACTTTCTATTATTTTAGCTAGTTAGCAAATTAGTTGTACCATCAGTCAGCATGACAACTGCACGGCAGTGCACATTAACTTCAACTTCCTCATTTGAATTTGAGGTGATCGTGATGCTGCGTGATGTTATTGTCTAGTAACTCAATAGTTACAAGTCACAGCGACCCTAGACAGTCACCTTACTGTAGTGTCATAGTCTCCTTGATCTTAAATGACTAATAACACTTTACTGTATAATCATACAATAGTGTTATCAGTTCTTAGGAACTTATTCTGAGTTTACCTACGATTCAGCAGCTACGTAATACACCATTACATGTCACTGCGACCCTAGTTGTTGAGTTTATTGTGAGCTTTAGAGCGTTCCTGATTACCGATAATTTAATCATTTAATGTTTCAATATTTCATGCATGTTTCCACTAAGGGAAACTGCAAGCCTATTACAACTCTGAAGAATGGTAATTTCCTTCACTTCCCACCGAGATAACTGTGATGAAACTATGATGTGATATCACGTAACGAAACATTACACGTTACTATGACCCAGTATATCGCATCACCGTAGATTCTGTTAATTTAAATTGGGAGAGTTGAATTCTATAAATATTGTGTAGGCTACAAACAACATGTTTCATTTGACATGTAAATAGCAAGACTCAAGTTCTTGTAAGTCCTTGATAAATCCGGGACGTTCGTTATGTGTGTACTAACATACTAACATACTAATGTATTAATCTTAATATCACTTCGGGATAGGTCAGTACAACACAGTACACTGCGACCCTGAGAATCCCCCCCCGGAGTTATGTTGGATATTTCCAACATCGAATACAGCATTGTTGTATTCTCATTACTTATTACTAACCATACTTAATATTGTAGTAAGTAAAATTAACAACTCGTAGAATTCTCCTGTACTAATAATTCATCTGTGCATTAGGCTAGAATTCTCAGGTCACCTGACGCCAGTATTGCGTCAGATTTCTTTACAGTAAAACACATTATATTCAATTTGTGTGAGAATTAAATACGGTTCTCCATAATTAAAGCATTCTGTATGACAACTGATCGCAGACAAATTTTTCTCTAACTAAAAGCCGAATAGAGCGTTAGAATTATACCCTCGCGATAGTGTTAACGTCATCAATGAATGCCATGGGGAGACATTAATTCCTCTCCCTTATATATTTACTATTCTTAAATAGGTAAATAATAATATTTCGTTCCTCTAAATAATAAACCCGTCCAGTCTTTAGAGTTTCAAGCGCGAATGCGAGAAATATTAATGTTCAAGACAATAATTTGTGTAATGAACGTCGACTCGGCGTGGGTTGGGGGACGCCATCCTGAGTCGGTGCGCGGACACGTGCAGAGCCAGAAGGAAGCAGAACTGTGCTTACCGTACTCATAAACGACGCCATTGCCCAGCAAATCGGGCAAGTGTGTCCATCCGCAGATGAAAGCCGCCACTGTGAGGCGTGAACGACCTTGCAGATAATATCTTCAACTAGTGCTGGTGTTAAAGGAGGGACCCTAGACTTGGTTCCTGACGACACGTGATCAGCCAGCTTGAAACGCATCAATCCAGGATAGGTTCACCGGAGCCTGGGATGCGAAATTACGGCAATCTTAATACTTATAGAGTGCCCACAGCTAAGTACCTTTTATTTGATGCATCATTTACAGGTTTAATAATAGCGGGGTGATTGTGCGTCACGCGGCGAGATAACACCTAATAACAGGTGATTAGAATTCCATCTGTAGATATCAATAATCTTGAATATGAATTGAGTAGTTAAATCAATTGTTACTGGTAGTTATTTATCTTGCAGCTCGAGAGACGAATTCCTCATGCTGTCTTCTCCATGTTAACCGTGCCATTCGTCAGTGTACCAGACTTGGAGATTAAGAGGACTTCCAGGGTATCTAAAGGAACCTACTACAAGCTAAGGCTTATTTCTTTTTCCATATTCTAGCAATTTGATACATTCAGAATGTTTCAACATAATGTGTGATTTACTGTAACTCATTGCTATGCTCATATTCATGTCCTTCTTTATATGAACAATATTATATTCAGCATTATTTATAGGATTAGATTATTATTAATTGAATTAGTGAACAAACCACACTGATTCCTGGACGTACTGACCTCCAGTAATAACCCCCCAATGTAGGTGTTTGAGGTTTGTTTCTTTAATAATACAGCCCATTAATTATTCTTATGATCATACTTTCTAGTCATATCCATAGTCACTGGTTTTCTCTAGAATTTTATCTAATGATCTGAAATTCTCAGTTTCCCTCTTTACTTTAAAAGCGGGTGGTCCTTCGTAATTTAATTTACTACTTTAATTATTAATTAATCAGAATCAAGCCCAAATATCCCACACGGGGGCCTTGTCGTTTGCACAGCAACACTAATTGCTGTACCAGCGTTCCTGCCCTCTTCAGTGGCATCTGATAACCTGTCGAAGGAAATCCTACCTGAGTACCTAATTCAACTGGTAGGGGTGCATGACCCCAGCTATATGGTCTGCACCACCAAATGGGTCTCTCTCATGTACGATCAGCACCCCAATCACCACCTTCTGAAGCCCACAAGCAATCCAGCTGGGATAACTGCATTGTCGACCAAGAAGCTGCGATGTGCCTAGAAGCTGCGACAACACTACATGACACTGCCTAACTTAGAGCTGTAACAGCTTCCCACTCATGGTGACTTCCTATTAGCAGTCCCGATGTCAGTAACCGGCACACGTCTCACACCGCAGGCCCTCCGAATTGTTATGGCTCTCCACCTCGCTGCCCCAATCCACACTGAATACAAGTGTATTTGCGGCGAGGCAGTGGCCGACATGTATGGATGGCAAGGCCTTCTCTGCCAATGGACAGGGGCATGGCATGCAAGACACGGCGAGGTTAATAACATTATTAAGAGAATCCATACAACAGCTGGTTGTCCAACAGAGAGAGAGAGAACCCTCATTACCTAATGTCCTACAACTCTGATGAGCCTGTCGGTTGTCCAAACAGGATCATGGTGAACCCCTGGAAGAATGGTAGACAGTTGGTGTGTGACTACACCTGCATTTCAACTTTATCCAACACCTATGTTGACTTCAGTGCTACACAGGCAGGAGATGCTGCCAATCACCAGACGCAGCCAAATCGCGTAAATACAGAGATCTTTATCACCACTATAATTTTGTCCCCAATATATATATATATATATATATATATATATATATATATATATATATATATATATATATATATATATATATATATATATATATATATATATATGTATATATATATATATATATATATATATATATATATATATATATATATATATATATATATATATATATATATATATATGTATATATATATATATATATATATATATATATATATATATATATATATATATATATATATGCGAACAAGCCTGAATGGTCCCCAGGACAATATGCAACTGAAAACTCACACCCCAGAAGTGACTCGAACCCATACTCCCAGGAGCAAACGCAACTGGTATGTACAAGACGCCTTAATCCACTTGACCATCACGACCGGACAAAATGAGGTGATAGCCGAGGCTATTTGAACCACCCCACCGCCGGCACTCGGATAGTAATCTTGGGCATAGCATTTTACCAAATCACCTCATTCTTTGGGGCACACGTGAGGAACACAAATGCGAACAAGCCTGAATGGTCCCCAGGACAATATGCAACTGAAAACTCACACCCCAGAAGTGACTCGAACCCATACTCCCAGGAGCAAACGCAACTGGTATGTACAAGACGCCTTAATCCACTTGACCATCACGACCGGACAAAATGAGGTGATAGCCGAGGCTATTTGAACCACCCCACCGCCGGCACTCGGATAGTAATCTTGGGCATAGCATTTTACCAAATCACCTCATTCTTTGGGGCACACGTGAGGAACACAAATGCGAACAAGCCTGAATGGTCCCCAGGACAATATGCAACTGAAAACTCACACCCCAGAAGTGACTCGAACCCATACTCCCAGGAGCAAACGCAACTGGTATGTACAAGACGCCTTAATCCACTTGACCATCACGACCGGACAAAATGAGGTGATAGCCGAGGCTATTTGAACCACCCCACCGCCGGCACTCGGATAGTAATCTTGGGCATAGCATTTTACCAAATCACCTCATTCTTTGGGGCACACGTGAGGAACACAAATGCGAACAAGCCTGAATGGTCCCCAGGACAATATGCAACTGAAAACTCACACCCCAGAAGTGACTCGAACCCATACTCCCAGGAGCAAACGCAACTGGTATGTACAAGACGCCTTAATCCACTTGACCATCACGACCGGACAAAATGAGTTGATAGCCGAGGCTATTTGAACCACCCCACCGCCGGCACTCGGATAGTAATCTTGGGCATAGCATTTTACCAAATCACCTCATTCTTTGGGGCACACGTGAGGAACACAAATGCGAACAAGCCTGAATGGTCCCCAGGACAATATGCAACTGAAAACTCACACCCCAGAAGTGACTCGAACCCATACTCCCAGGAGCAAACGCAACTGGTATGTACAAGACGCCTTAATCCACTTGACCATCACGACCGGACAAAATGAGGTGATAGCCGAGGCTATTTGAACCACCCCACCGCCGGCACTCGGATAGTAATCTTGGGCATAGCATTTTACCAAATCACCTCATTCTTTGGGGCACACGTGAGGAACACAAATGCGAACAAGCCTGAATGGTCCCCAGGACAATATGCAACTGAAAACTCACACCCCAGAAGTGACTCGAACCCATACTCCCAGGAGCAAACGCAAACGTTTTCCTCACGTGTGCCCCAAAGAATGAGGTGATTTGGTAAAATGCTATGCCCAAGATTGCTATCCGAGTGCCGGCGGTGGGGTGGTTCAAATAGCCTCGGCTATCACCTCATTTTGTCCGGTCGTGATGGTCAAGTGGATTAAGGCGTCTTGTACATACCAGTTGCGTTTGCTCCTGGGAGTATGGGTTCGAGTCACTTCTGGGGTGTGAGTTTTCAGTTGCATATTGTCCTGGGGACCATTCAGGCTTGTTCGCATTTGTGTTCCTCACGTGTGCCCCAAAGAATAAGGTGATTTGGTAAAATGCTATGCCCAAGATTACTATCCGAGTGCCGGCGGTGGGGTGGTTCAAATAGCCTCGGCTATCACCTCATTTTGTCCGGTCGTGATGGTCAAGTGGATTAAGGCGTCTTGTACATACCAGTTGCGTTTGCTCCTGGGAGTATGGGTTCGAGTCACTTTTGGGGTGTGAGTTTTCAGTTATATATATATATATATATATATATATATATATATATATATATATATATATATATATATATATATATATATATATATATATATATATATATATATATATATATATATATATATATATATATATATATATATATATATATATATATATATATAACTGAAAACTCACACCCCACAAGTGAATCAAACCCATACTGCCAGGAGCAATGCAACTGGCATCTACAGGACGCCTTAATCCGCTTGACCATCACGACCATTGAACCATTTCCTTTTGTCTGGTCGTCATGGTCAAGCGGATTAAGGCGTCCTGTAGATATTAGTTGCGTTACTCCTGGCAGTATGGGTTCGAGTCACTTCTGGGGTGTGAGTTTTCAGTCGCATATAGTCCTGGGGACCATTCAGGCTTGTTCGCATTTGTGTTCCTCACATGTGCCCCAGAGAATGAGGTGATTTGATAAAATGTTATGCCCAAGATTACCATCCGAGTGCCGGCGGGGAAGTGGTTCAAATAGCTTTGGCTATCACTTCCTTTTGTCCGGTTGTGATGGTCAAGCGGATTAAGGCGTCCTGTAGATACAAGTTGCGTTGCTCCTGGCAGTATGGGTTCGAGTCACTTCTGGGGTGTGAGTTTTCAGTCGCATATAGTCCTGGGGAACATTCAGGCTTGTTCGCATTTGTGTTCCTCACGTGTGCCCCAAAGAATGAGGTAATTTGATAAAATGCTATGCCCAAGATTACCGTCCAAGTGCCGGCAGGGAAGTGGTTCAAATAGCTTTGGCTATCACTTCCTTTTGTCCAGTTGTGATGGTCAAGCGGATTAAGGCGTCCTGTAGATACCAGTTGCGTTGCTCCTGGCAGTATGGGTTCGAGTCACTTCTGGGGTGTGAGTTTTCAGTCACATATAGTCCTGGGGACCATTCAGGCTTGTTCACATTTGTATTCCTCACGTGTGCCCAAAGAATGAGGTGATTTGATAAAATGCTATGCCCAAGATTACCATCCGAGTGCCGGTGGGGAAGTGGTTCAAATAGCTTCGGCTATCACTTCCTTTTGTCCGGTCGTGATGGTCAAGCGGATTAAGGCATCCTGTAGATACCAGTTGCGTTGCTCCTGGCAGTATGGGTTCGAGTCACTTCTGGGGTGTGAGTTTTCAGAGTCATATATATATATATATATATATATATATATATATATATATATATATATATATATATATATATATATATATATATATATATATATATATATATATATATATATATGCGAACAAGCCTGAATGGTCCCCAGGACAATATGCAACTGAAAACTCACACCCCAGAAGTGACTCGAACCCATACTCCCAGAAGCAACGCAACTGGTATGTACAAGACGCCTTAATCCACTTGACCATCACGACCGGACAAAATGAGGTGATAGCCAAGGCTATTTGAACCACCCCACCGCCGGCACTCGGATAGTAATCTTGGGCATAGCATTTTACCAAATCACCTCATTCTTTGGGGCACACGTGAGGAACACAAAGTTTGTGTTCCTTATTACAAACATGAAAGAAACTGTACTACAAAGTTACAAAATATTGAATGAGAGATCTGCATTATTCAAACAATATTAAATTTAGTTTAGCACAATAAGTAAATACTTTTCATTACATAGGAACACAATTAATCATCAAATCGTGTAGGGCGTTTAACATGACGTTTAGGACGAGAGTCCTTAAATGCAATAACATCCCTTGATGAATTGTTTGTCGGGTTATAACTATTTTTTTCTTTTTCTTTTGCACGACTTTGCACTTCATCATTTTCTACACTAGTTGGAATCACTTTGAAATAAGCCATATTACGTGTTATACTATGATCTCTATTACTAGCTGTTACCATAGTTCCTTTTACACTAATCACTTTATATGGTTTTGTATCATACGGCATATCTAACTTTCCCTCTTTTTTCTTTTTAACGAGAACAGTGTCTCCAACCTTTATGAACTGTTCCTTTGCACGTTGATCATGAGCAATTTTCATTTTGCCCTTGGCTAGTGCATCCTTCTGAGCGAGACGTTTATCCGTTACCTCGGCTGGCATGACGGGTAGTGCGATTCTCATAGGACGTCCAAATAAAAGTTCGCCAGGCGACTTGCCCAGTGTTCCATGTGGTGTTGCACGGTAGTTCCTGAGAAAAGCATACATAGCTTGTTTCCAGGATCGTCCTTCGGCATGAGCACAGCGTACCACTTTCATGAGAGGTTGCATGAATCTCTCAACTTCTCCATTTGCTTGAGGATGTAGTGGCATCACACGGCGGTGTTTGAATCCAATATCCTCAGCAAAGTTGACAAAGTCTTGTCCATTGAATGGCGGTCCATTGTCCGTCTTGACAACTTCAGGAATGCCAAAGTTTGAAAAGATCTTGTCAAGTTCCGGGATGACGGCCTTTGCAGATGTGGAATTGATGATTTCTACTTCTGGATAACGTGAGTGATCATCAATGACTACCATCAAGTACTCTCCAGTTGGTAGTGGTCCGCAGAAGTCCATTGATACTTCCGTCCATGGTGCAGCAGGTAGTGGTGAAGGTTGTAGAGGTGTTGGTCTTGAAGTATCCACTGCAGCTTGGCAAGGGACACAGGCATCATGCATATCCTTTGCTTGACGATCAATGCCAGGAAACCACACCTTTTCTCGTAGCAGCTGTTTCGTCCTAACAAGACCTTGGTGTCCTTGATGTGCAAGCTTCAGAGCACGTTGCTGGAGAACAGCTGGAATCACGATACGAGTACCTCGCAGCACAGTGTCGCATTGTTGCGTAACACTTAATTCTGTCTGGATGCGTTCAAGTGCTTTGAATGCATCTTGGTCAACTCCTGAGGGTGGGATGCGTGGAAACTTTTTCTTAGTCAATGCATCCACTGTTGCTTGCAGAGTTGGGTCCTCTAGAGTTGCAGTACGGATTTCATCAAGAGTAAGAGCCTTAGGGACTGCATCACAGGTTACAGAGTGTACATATTCCTCGGCAACTTGCTGATGCTTGGTGATGGTGAAACTGTTTGCAGGATGTCGACTGATGTAATCAGCGGGATTGCCTGCACCCGGCTTGTATTTCACCGTAAAGTTGGATGGTTGCAGACGAAGAGCCCATCTCTCAATGCGAGCTGGTGGTTTGGACTTTGGATTATTGAAGATGGTCTCCAACGGTTTGTGGTCAGTGACTATCGTGGCGAAGGGTGCACCAAGCAGATACACATTGAAGTGTTCACAGCCCCATACAAGAGCAAGAGCTTCCTTCTCTGTCTGACTGTATCGTTGCTCAACATCTGTGAGAGAACGGCTGGCGTAGGCAATTACTACTCTGGAATCTGGTTGACCAGGTTTGTGTTGGGCTAAAACAGCACCTAATCCAACAGGACTAGCATCCACCGTTAATTCAGTGTCCATTGATGGATCAAAGTATGCAGCAGTCGCATTCTCTACTAGTGCATCTTTCACAGCATCAAATGCATTTTGCTCGATATCGCTCCAGTACCATGATGCATTTTTCTTCAGGAGCTCACGTAGAGGCTTCGTAATGGTAGCAAAATCTGGAATGAAGCGAGAACAGTAGTTTGCCATTCCCAGAAAACTATGTACTTCAGTGGACGTTGAAGGAGGTGCAGCATTCTTGATATCTGCAACTTTCTTAGGATCTGGAGACAGACCTTTGTCACTAAGTACATGTCCAAAGAATTCAATTTTATGTTGATTGAACTCACACTTTGCTCGGCTTAGCGTCAAATTCTTTTCTCGTAAGCGTTGCAATGTTGCACGAAGAGCTTTGTCGTGTTCAGCTTGGGTACGGCCATAAACAAAGATGTCATCAGACATGTTGTCAGCATTAGGTATGTCTTGCAATACCTGGCTGATGATGTGCTGGAATACCTCGGCAGCACTGTTGATACCAAAACTCAGGCGCTTGTACCTATACAGACCTCGATGTGTCGTAAACGTTGTGATGAATCGACTCTCCTCATCAAGTTCAAGCTGATGATAGCCCTTGTTTAAATCTAACTTGCTGAATACAGTTGCACCATTCAAGCGGTAGATCATATCATCTACAGTCGGTGTAGGATGGCGTTCACGCATTATTGCCTTGTTGGGAACACGCATGTCCACACAAATGCGTATCTCATCTGGATTCTTCGGCTTTGGTGGAGTGACAATTGGGCTTACCCATGGTGTTGGGCCTGTTACTGGTTCAATGATATCTAGGTCGATCAGCCTATCCAGTTCGGCATCGACTTTCTTGCGAGTATGGAATGGTTGTCGGCGATGTGGTTGGGCAACTGGAATTACATCTGGGTTGATATGCAGATGTACTTTGCTATCAGTATAACAACCTATGGATTTAAATAGATCAGAAAATTCAGCAACAATAGCATCCACATTGTTTGCAGATTCCACTGCTACAGCATTAGAAAGCTGAAGTAGCCCCAATTTAGTTGAAGTCTTGTAACTGAGTAAAGACTCCTTTGCATTCCTAACAACATGGAATGTAGTAATGAGCATTGCATTCTTTGACTTAATCTCTGCAGTGAAAGTTCCAATCACTGGCAAGGCTACCTTTGAAGCATAGGCAGTGGCTTTGCCATTATAGTTTTCAAGCTTTGGGAACTGTTTTTTAAATTTCTCATAGTGGCACTCAGCAATGGTATCAATGTTTGATCCAGTGTCAATGAGAACCTTGAGACAAATACCAGCAATGTATACACATGTCTCTGGGTTGTTTGGAAGATCATTCCATTCTGTGATTGCTTGTACTCCATAAGTATAATCACATTCACTGTCATCTGAGACTGGTTGTAATGAAATGTTGTCTTGTACATTGTTAACATTCTTGATTTGAGGTGCAATATTGTGTTTACCACCTCGACTCCTATGACCTGATCCTCGTACAGTGCTTTTATTCATTGACTGTGGTTTCTTTAGTGCGGAACGACACATAGCACCAAAATGACCTAGTTTTCCACACTCATAGCACTTCTTACCTTGAGCAGGACAAACATTATCTTGGTGTGGGTAGTCTCCTCCACAATTGTAACATTTATTGTTGACACCCTCTGATGTGGGTCGTTGTGACTGCTTGAGCCTTGTTCCTTGACCCCAGTTGTGACGTGGTTCTCGGCTAAATTTACTGTTAGGTTTGCCATGATATCTTCTTTGATCACGATGTCCTCCCTGAACCTTACGTACCTCATCACTGTTAGTAACAGTGGCAGAACCGTTATTAGCACTGCACTCCATGACACGAGCATCACGTGCAGCATCTTCCATTCGACGAGCCATATCCAGTATCTTGGTAAGAGAACTGTCATCATCAACAAGTTCTAGAGCTCTTCGACGAAGACGTGTAGATGTGCATGATTCAATTATTTGCTGTTTGATTTCTTTGTCAACATCAGCAAACTCACAATGGGCTGCTAAACCCTGCAGACGTGTGTGGTATTGATCCACAGTTTCATTAGAGAGTTGTTTTGCTCTCCTGAAATGCATAATTTCCATTGCAGTATTTTGCCTTGGTTTGAAATGCTCTGTTAGTTTGGCTTTGGCAGTGTCATAATCTTTGGCACCACCAGTGTCTTTCAGTGTGTCAAAGATGTCACAAACTCTATCACCTGCATAATGAAGTAGAAAGGCACGCTTTCTTTCAGCACTTTTGATGTCAGAAATTATCAACAAATTTTCAAACTTTTTAAGCCATTTGACCCACCTCTGTGACAGGTTTGTCTGGTCACAGTCAGGATCAAATGCAGGAAACTGAGGTATATTTGCCATTTTTACTGAATAAATGTAACTTATCACCTAAATGTTCCTCAGAATATTAAACACTTACTGCACTGTATATGTTAGTCAAGAATTCACTGTAATTACTTTAATTTTGCAAAGCACACAAGCATTTTAATGCAAAAGTTCACAACAGTGCACAATATAGCAGCAACTGACTTCTTACCTAGCCCTTGTGTACATGTGTTGTTCCTACTCACAGCAGCAGCACAGCAGTTGGCACAGCAGCAGTTGGTACAGCAGCAGTTGGTACAGCAGTTGGTGCAGCAGTTGGTACAGCAGTTAGTTCAGTGTGATGAATTTTGTAGCACGAAGCGTCGTTTCGTAACCAAAACATCAGGTTTTGTACACATCAAAGCGTCGTTTCGTACACAACGTCGGCAGATTCCTCAGTACACAGTTTCTTCAGCATAGCTTGGGTAGCACACAGCTTGGGTAGCACACAGCATTGGTTAGCACACAGCATCGTTTAGCACACAGCATTGGTTAGCACACAGCATCGGTTAGCATACAGCATCGGGTATGGCGCTCACAGCTTCTCTTCCTCCTCCAGGCAGCATGCTTCTCCCTTGTGTTTGAAACTGAACAAATACCTGCGTTCACAGTTCATCCTCGTCGCCAATGTGGTGTTTGTGTGTTACTGAGGAAGTCTTGGTTGTAGGGTTGATGTAAAGTCATGACTTGGTTACTGACTTTAATACTTAATATGATTACATGACTAGTAGCTACCAAGCTTGGCTGGCGTCCTGTACGCTCTGTTTACCTTCTCTCTCTGGCGTCTCAGCCGCCGCACATAGAAAACGGATGGTACCATTTTCTGTGAACATGACAGTCACGAAGTTTGTCAACGACTGCCTCTCTGGGTTGATCCCAGATACAATTAAACCATTTTTCTTTGGAGCATCCCTTTGTGCCCTCAAGAAGAAAGATGGTGGAGTCAGACCCATTGGTAACACACTTCGGCGCCTTGTTGCTAGGGCAGCTGTCAGAAAAATTAGCATAGACGCTGTGACGATGCTTCGACCCCATCAACTAGGTTTTGGTGTACCCCATGGCTGTGAAGCAGCAGCTCATGCAGCACGAGCCTATATCAAGCACCTCCCAGAAAATAAGGCATTAATTAAATTAGACTTTAAAAATGCTTTCAACCAGGTAAAAAGGGATGTGGTACTGGAAGCAGTTCGAACAAGCTTTCCTTCTCTACTCCCCTTCGTCTCAGCAGGGTACAGTAGGGAATCGACGCTGCTGTTTGGGGAACATGAAGTTGTTTCTGCAGAAGGTGTCCAGCAGGGAGACCCACTTGCCCCTTTTCTTTTTTGTATGGCTGTTAAAGAGGTCACAAGCAGGTTGACCAGCGAACTCAACATCTGGTTCCTGGACGATGGCACCCTGGCAGGGACACAGGAGTCCCTGCTAGAAGATCTACAGCTGGTGAAATCTAAGGGAGAGGAGTTAGGACTCACCCTAAACCCATTAAAGTGTGAAATCATCTCATCTAGCCAACCAACCATAGATGCAGTGCGAACCATATTGCCAGGAGCCCAAGTGATCGCTCCCACCGACAGTGTGCTGCTAGGGGCACCTCTGGGCTTGAGCGCCATTGAGGTAGTCCTCGAAGAAAAGCTGAACGACCTGAGGAGGATGGAGGGAAGAATAGGGGCTTTGGACGCCCACGATGCTTTGTACCTTCTCACAAGGTGCCTGGCTTTGCCCAGACTGACCTATTTCCTAAGGTGTGCTCCCTCCTTCGACAGCCCAAAATTAACAGAATATGACACACTCCTAAGGTCAATAACCGTGAAAGTGTTAAACCTCTCCCAGCAAGATGACCAATGGGACCAAGCAACGCTCCCAGTTAGACTCGGGGGAATAGGTATTCGCAGGGCGACACAGTTAGCATTGCCAGCATTCTTATCTTCGACCAGTGCAACAGGTGAATTAGTTAAGGAAATACTACCGGAACACCTAAGAGACTTCATTGGGATTCATGATCCCAAATTCGCGGAAGGAGCCGGTCAGTGGGACACTCTCGTCAACTCTCATCCTCCACCGACTTTTCCAAATGACTGCAAACAGTCCAAATGGGATAGCCCCATAGTGGAGAACATCGCCACATCATTGCTGGAGGCAGCTTCCAGGAAGGACAAAGCGCGTCTTCTAGCTGTGCAAGCGCCCCATGCCGGGGACTTCCTGTTGGCAGTCCCTAATTCCGCCTTGGGCACCCGCCTGGACCATCGGACCCTAAGTATTGGTGTTGCTCTGCGCCTTGCCGCCCCTATCTCCACCGAGCATCGGTGTATTTGCGGCCATGTACGGGCAGACCAATACGGCAGCCATGGTCTCATCTGTCGTAAGACACAGGGAAAGATTGCCAGACATGAAGCAGTCAATGACATCATCAAGACAAGTTTGGCTTCAGCTGGATGCCCAGCACAAAGGGAACCTCAGTTGTGCAGACCTGACAACAGCCAAAAACGCCCAGATGGAGTCACCCTGCAGCCGTGGAGGGAAGGTAAACAGGTCGTGTGGGACTACACGTGTGCATCCACATTGGCTGATACCTATCTACCTTACAGCGCAGCTGAGGGAGGCGGGGCGGCCACCTTCAGGGAGACCCAGAAAACTAACAAGTACAGGGACCTAGAACGTTGTTACAGGTTCGTGCCAATAGGCTCTGAGACTCTGGGCGCTTGGGGTAAATGTGCACTTAAGTTCCTGAAGGAGCTGGGCGAGGAACTCATTGGGAAGACTAGAGACCCAAGAGCGGCCAGTTTTATGTTTCAGCGCCTCAGTGTCGCTGTTCAGAGGGGAAATGCGTGCTGTATCTTGGGTACGCACCCGACCCCCGAGGAGCTGGACGAGGTCTTCGAACACTGATTGGTATATTGTTGTATAAGTGTGTGTTTTCTGTAAACTGTAGCATTGCAATACAACCAAATAAAAAAAAATAAACAAAATACTTGGGGTGGTAGGAGAGGAAAAGATTAAAGTATTCAGTGAGAATCCACAAGGTCTTCTCTGAACACTATTTATTTTCTTCTTCGAGGATGTGGGTCCCTTTAATTAAACCAGTGGTGGTACCCCTAAATATATATATATATATATATATATATATATATACATATATATATATATATATATATATATATATATATATATATATATATATATATATATATTTATATATATTTATATATATATATATATATATATATATATATATATATATATATATATATATATATATATATGTATATATATATATATATATATATATATATGTCGTACCTAGTAGCCAGAACGCACTTTTCAGCCTACTATGCAAGGCCCGATTTGCCTAATAAGCCAAGTTTTCCTGAATTAATATATTTTCTCTAATTTTATTCTTGTGAAATGATAAAGCTACCTATTTCATTATGTATGAGGTCAATTTGTTTTTATTTGAGTTAAAATTAACGAAGATATATGACCGAACCTAACCAACCCTACCTAACCTAACCTAACCTATCTCTATAGGTTAGGTTAGGTTAGGTGGCCGAAAAAGTTAGGTTAGGTTAGGTTAGGTAGGTTAGGTAGTCGAAAAACAATTAATTCATGAAAACTTGGCTTATTAGGCAAATCGGGCCTTGCATAGTAGGCTGAGAAGTGAGTTCTGGCTACTAGGTACGACATATATATATATATATATATATATATATATATATATATATATATATATATATATATATATATATGTCGTACCTAGTAGCCAGAACTCACTTCTCAGCCTACTATTCAAGGCCCGATTTGCCTAATAAGCAGAGTTTTCCTGAATTAATATATTTACTATAATTTTTTTCTTATGAAATGATAAAGCAACCCTTTTCTCTATGTATGAGGTCAATTTTTTTTATTGGAGTTAAAATTAACGTAGATATATGACCGAACCTAACCAACCCTACCTAACCTAACCTAACCTATATTTATAGGTAAGGTTAGGTTAGGTAGCCAAAAAAAGCTAGGTTAGGTTAGGTTAGGTAGGTTAGGTAGACGAAAAAACATTAATTCATGAAAACTTGGCTTATTAGGCAAATCGGGCCTTGAATAGTAGGCTGAGAATTGCGTTCTGGCTATTAGGTACGACATATATATATATATATATATATATATATATATATATATGTCGTACCTAGTAGCCAGAACGCACTTCTCAGCCTACTATGCAAGGCCCGATTTGCCTAATAAGCCAAGTTTTAATGAATTAATTGTTTTTCGACTACCTAACCTACCTAACCTAACCTAACCTAATGTTTTCGGCTACCTAACCTAACCTAACCTATGAAGATAGGTTAGGTTAGGTAGGGTTGGTTAGGTTCGGTCATATATCTACGTTAATTTTAACTCCAATAAAAAAAAATGACCTTATACATAATGAAATGGGTAGCTTTATCATTTCATAAGAAAAAAATTTGAGAAAATATATAAATTCAGGAAAACTTGGCTTATTAGGCAAATCGGGCCTTGCATAGTAGGGTGAGAAGTGCGTTCTGGCTACTAGGTACGACATATATATATATATATATATATATATATATATACGTCGTACCTAGTAGCCAGAACGCACTTCTCAGCCTACTATGCATGCCCCGATTTGCCTAATAAGCCAAGTTTTCCTGAATTAATGTTTTTTCGACTACCTAACCTACCTAACCAAACCTAACCTAACTTTTTCGGCTACCTAACCTAACCTAACCTATAAAGATAGGTTAGGTTACGTAGGGTTGGTTAGGTTCGGACATATATCTACGTTAATTTCAACTCCAATAAAAAAAAATTGACCTCATACATAATAAAATGGGTAGCTTTATCATTTCATAAGAAAAAAATTAGAGAAAATATATAAATTCATGAAAACTTGGCTTATTAGGCAAATCGGGCCTTGCATAATAGGCTCAGAAGTGCGTTCTGGCTACTAAGTACGACATAGGTACGAGTAGGTAACTGCAGAAGGCCTATTTTTATTGGCCCATATTTCTTGATGCTTCTTTATTGGAGCGGAGTCTTGAAGTGGGTAGAATATAGCTGTGCATTAATTAGCTGTTGATTGCTGGTGTTGACTTCTTGATGTGTAGTGCCTCGCAGACGTCGAGCCGCCTGCTATCGCTGTATCTATCGTTGATTTCTGTGTTGTTTGCTAAGATTTCTCTGGTGATGGTTTAGTTGTGGGAACTGGCTATATGTTCCTTAATGGAGCCCTGTTGCTTATGCATCGTTAAACGCCTGGAAAGAGATGTTGTTGTCTTGCCTATATACTGAGTTTTTTGAGGCTTACAATCCCCAAGAGGGCATTTGAAGGCATAGACGACGTTGGTCTCTTTTAAAACGTTCTGTTTTGTGTCTGGAGAGTTTCTCATGAGTAGGCTGGCCGTTTTTTTGGTTTTATAGTAAATTGTCAGTTGTATCTTCTGATTTTTGTCTGTAGGGATAACGTTTCTACTGACAATATCTTTCAGGACCCTTTCCTCCGTTTTATGGGCTGTGGAAAAGAAGTTCCTGTAAAGTAGTCTAATAGGGGGTATAGGTGTTGTGTTAGTTGTCTCTTCAGAGGTTGCATGGCGTTTCACTTTCATTCTTATGATGTCTTCCACGAAACCATTTGAGAAGCCGTTGTTGACTAGGACCTGCCTTACCCTACAGAGTTCTTCGTCGACTTGCTTCCATTCTGAGCTGTGGCTGAGGGCACGTTCGACATAAGCGTTAACAACACTCCTCTTGTACCTGTCCGGGCAGTCACTGCTGTCATTCAGGCACATTCCTATGTTCGTTTCCTTAGTGTAGACTGCAGTGTGGAAAACTCCCCTCCTTTCCATGACTGTTACATCTAGAAAGGGGCAGCTTCCCATCCTTCTCCATCTCGTAAGTGAAACGCAACACAGAATTCTGCTCAAATGCCTCCTTCAGCTCCTGCAGATGTCTGACATCAGGTACCTGTGTAAAAATGTCGTCAACATACCTGCAGTATATGGCCGGTTTCAAGTTCATGTCGACTAAGACTTTTTGCTCGATGGTACCCATGTAGAAGTTTGCAAACAGGACACCTAGGGAAGAACCCATGGTGACCCCATCTACTTGCTTATACATGTGTCCATCCGGGCTCAAGAAGGGTGCCTTTTTAGTACAAGCTTGGAGTAGTTTCCTTAGACTGTTTTCAGGTATGTCAAGAGGAGTACAGGCCGGATCACGGTACACTCTGTCGGCTATCATCCCGATTGTTTCATCCACAGGTACGTTGGTAAACAGAGATTCTACGTCCAACGAGGCTCTTATCCCTTTGGCCTGTGTTCCCTCTCAGCAAGTCAACAAATTCCTTTGGAGACTTCAGGCTGAAGGCGCAAGGGACATAAGGAGTCAGCAAGCCGTTGAGTCGTTTCGCCAATCTGTACGTGGGTGTGTGTATCTGGCTGATGATTGGCCGAAGTGGGTTACCAGGCTTTGGTGTCTTGACATTTCCATACGCATATCCAAGTTTATATTCCCCAATAATCTTTGGCAGATTCCCCAAACCATCACCAGAGAAATCTTAGCAAACAACACAGAAATCATCGATAGATACAGCGATAGCAGGCGGCTCGACGTCTGCGAGGCACTACACATCAAGAAGTCAACACCTGCAATCAACAGCCAATTAATGCACAACTATTTTCTACCCACTTCAAGACTCTGCTCCAATATAGAAGCATCAAGAAATATGGGCCAATTAAAATAGGCCTTCTGAAGTTACCTACTTTTAATACCTGTTTCATTGTTTCGTGTTCTGTCTTGTGTTAAAAGTTTATTTTCACCTCATCCAAAACTATTGTAACATGTCACTTCACCCAAATGTAGGTATAAAAACTCGAAAGATGTTTAAGCTCTATTCACTTAGAGTTGTGTGTGTTTGTGTAAACTAAAGTCTTTGAAAATGTAATAAGTTTTACGAAATGCGCTCAAGTGTCGCGTCAGACTAGAAATAAAAATGAATTTTTGAGAATTGATCTTTGAATTACCATCAACAGTGAAAAGAAACGTAAGAATGATCGAGAAAACTCGTGTTAGAATTATTAATCTTACTTTTTCGGTCATATTTAATAATATATGTCTACAGGAAAGACTGCTACCAAAATATACTAATATATATATATATATATATATATATATATATATATATATATATATATATATATATATATATATATATATATATATATATATATATATACATATATAAATAGGGAAGGGAGTACCACCTCTGGCTGGAAGAAGGGGGACCCATAGCCTCGGAGGAAACCACACATAACGCATTGGAGGGAATGTGGGTCCCCTCCAATACAGTTTCTGTGTGCTTTTCTCCTACCACCCCCTTCCCTTTTTTTTTTTTTTTTTTTCCTTTATTGTGTATTTAAAGGTTACAAAACATACAAGACAAATGCCTAAAGGTTATGGATCTCTTGAAGCTCCTCCGCTTCTGGACAGGAACCGAGGACGCAGCAAGCATTTCCCTTCTGGATCGCCACACTGAGACGCTGAAATAAAAAACTGGAAGCCCTTGGGTCTCTGGTGACGTCAATGAGCTTGGACCCCAATTCCTTGAGAAATCCCAAGGCACTCTTGCCCCAGGGGCCATGCGTCTCAGACGCTATGGGAACAAAGAGGTATTGACCTTCCAGTCGCCTGTACTTGAGTGATTTTGCTGTTTCCCTGTGGTTGGCCGCCCCACCTGCTTGATCAGCTCCGAAGTGTACATAGGTGTCTGCCAGGGTGGATACACATGTGTAGTCCCACACCAACTGTCTACCCTCCTTCCATGAATATATGGTGATGCCATCAGGGCGAAGTGCTGGGAAATCCGGGTTTTGGACCCCTAGGAGGCGAGGTTCTCTCTCCGCTGGGCACCCAGCTGAGACGAGGCTTCTCTTGATGATGTCATTGACCTCGTTGTGTCTTGCATGCCAGCCCTTTGTGCTTCCGCAATGCAACCCATGCAGTCCGTATTGGTCTGCTTCCACCCTGTTGCAAATACACTTGTATTCAGTGTGAATTGGGGCACCAAGGCGGAGGGCCACTGCTACACGAAGGGATTCTGGATCTAGGCGCGTGCCCATTGCAGACATGGGTACTGCCAGGAGGAAGTCTCCTGCATGGGGGGCACGCACTGCTCTGAGGCGGGCTTTCTCCTTGTCTGATGTTGCGACGCTTAGCATGGCATCAGCTACTTTTTCCACTAGAGGGTGGTCCCAGCCGGACTGTTTGTGTTGTTTTGTTGGCTCTATAATGGTTGCTGGGGCTGCAAGAACATTCCACTGATTTGAACATTCAGTGAAAGCAGGATCGTGTATTCCTGCTGAATCTCTCAGGGTTGCAGGTAAAATATCTCTGACGAGGTCGTGCGATGCATGAGAGGAGGAAAGAAAGGCTGGTAGAGCAATTTGGGAGGCTGTGCGGACACCAAGGCCGCCGAGTCTTACAGGAAGGGTTGCTTGCTCCCACTGAGAGTCGTCCAATGGCAGGTTCAGGACTTTCACCAGCATGGACCTCAGAAGGGTGTCATACACATTTAACTTAGGGCTGCTGTAGGATGGAGAACATCTCAGAAAGTAGGTCAACTTAGGGAGAGACAGGCATCTTGTAAGGAGAAAGAGAGCATCATGGGCATCGATCTTGTCAATCCTGTCCTGCATTCTCTTTAGGTCAGTGATTTTTGCAGCCAGGACCTCCTCGATTGCTCGTGGGCCAATGGGGGCACCCAGGAGAGTGCAGTCCGGTGGCTCGACAACGAGAATGTCTGGAAGAGCATTTTGTATTTGCCCAGTGATGTCTGGGTTGCGGGAGATTATTTCACATTTGGATGCATTGAGAATGAGGCCTAAGGCTGCTCCCTGCTCCTGGATTTTCCTTATATCCCCCAAAATGGTTTCCGGAGTTCCAGCTAGAGTGCCATCATCCAGGTACCAGATGTTTAGCTCGCTTGTCAGACTATCAGTGACCTCTTTGATAGCTAGACAGAAAAGGAGGGGGGCTAAGGGGTCACCTTGTTGGACACCTTCACAGGAGTTTATTTCATGCTCCCCAAAAAGAAGCTTAGAGTCCCCACTGTAGCACGATCGGATGAATGGGTAAAGGGGACGGAAATGGTTGTGTACAGCCCTGAGGACAGCATCTCGTCTGACTTGATTGAAGGCATTTTTGAAGTCAAGCTTTACTAGTGCCTTCTGGTCCGGGAGATCAACAATGTAAGCCCGCGCTGCATGTGCTGCAGCTTCACAACCTAGGGGAATCCCAAACCCGAGCTGATGAGGTTTCAGCAAGGTGGCTGCTTCCTGGCTGATAGATCTCACTGCAGCCTTAGCTACAAGGCGTCGGAGGGTGTTGCCAACGGCGATGGGCCTGATACCCCTATCCTTCTTCTTTAGAGCACAGAGTGCTGCTCCATAAAAGACAGGCCATACATATATATATACATATATATATATATTTATATATATATATATATATGTATATATATATATATATATATATATATATATATATATATATATATATATATATATATATATATATATATATATATATATATATATATATATATATGTCGTACCTAGTAGCCAGAACTCACTTCTCAGCCTACTATTCAAGGCCCGATTTGCCTAATAAGCCAAGTTTTCCTGAATTAATTTATTTACTATAATTTTTTTCTTATGAAATGATAAAGCTACCCTTTTCACAATGTATGAGGTCAATTTTTTTTTATTGGAGTTAAAATTAACGTAGATATATGACCGAACCTAACCAACCCTACCTAACCTAACCTAACCTATATATATAGGTAAGGTTAGGTTAGGTAGCCAAAAAAAGCTAGGTTAGGTTAGGTTAGGTAGGTTAGGTAGACGAAAAAACATTAATTAATGAAAACTTGGCTTATTAGGCAAATCGGGCCTTGCATAGTAGGCTGAGAAGTGAGTTCTGGCTACTAGGTACGACATATATATATATATATATATATGTCGTACCTAGTAGCCAGAATGCACTTCTCAGCCTACTATGCAAGGCCCAATTTGCCTAATAAGCCATGTTTTCATGAATTAATTGTTTTTCGACTACCTAACCTACCTAACCTAACCTAACCTAACTTTTTTGGCTACCTAACCTAACCTAACCTATAAAGATAGGTTAGGTTAGGTTCGGTCATATATCTACGTTGAACCCAGTGACTCGAACCCAGACCTCCAGGAGCACTATGTAACAGGTGTACAGGAGGCCTTAACCACTTGACCATCAGTGACCGTACAAGAGACGATGGTAGCCGAGGCTATTTGCCCATCGTCCTGACGGCATTTTGATGGTAATCTTGCGCATAGATATTTTATCGAATCACCTCACTTTGTGGGGCTACGTGAGCCACACAATAAGAAAATTGTGAGCAACACAATAAATTTGATAAAATAACTATGCCCACAATTACCATCAAAGTTATAATGTTGATGGTAATCAACGTTATAGCAAATTGTAACAATTTTATTACAAGTTGCAACAAACGGAAAATAGAGACAGGTACCTTGTGTTTGAAGGGAGCTCCCAGGGAGAACATCAACCAACAGCCCACACAGTCCGTAAGGCAAAGTACCTCACAAAGCTTCATTTCGATAGATAACCTATTAAAAGCTAGCAAAACGACATCGGCCAGAATCTTACAACACATCCCCGAAGCAGCCGCCCCCATGCGCCAAACTATCGGCGCTCCTTAGAAAGGTTAACAACTCAACAGGAACGACCCAAGCAAATGATTTTCACAATTGGAGGACAACCAGGTGTGCCTTCACACTCGTGGGAGAAACGCCCACTGTAGGAAGAGCAACAGTAGTGTATCCGAGGCATCGAAAATTAGAGTAACATCGCTAAGAAGATAGAATAATGAAACACAATTGGCGCAACAAGAGTCATCACCAGTGAGGACTCAATTGCTGTCAGTGATGATACAACAGCTCAAGCCTAAGGGAAAAAACACTCCACCAGAGCTCCACGTGAGGATGACATTCTAGAAGTGGAGGCTACCGGAGCAGAACCTTTCTGGGTGGCTGAACCTGTGGTTCATAAAGCTGCCTTGTCTTTCCTAAGAGGATCAGCAAATGGATTCATAGGAATAAAGCACAACGACATCAAGCAAATGCTCAACCCTGCACTGGGTGATATTGCACAGAGCCTCTTGGTGGAACTAACCAGATTCACCAACACATGTCAAGCTGGCAACATACCAGAGACCATAAGACCTATCTTTTTTGGAGCATTTCTCTGTGCTCTAAGGAAAACGGATGGAGGGATCAGACCAATAACTGTGGGCCATTCACTCCCGCCTCTCATCGCAAACGCTGCTGTGCGAACAGTTAATCAGACACCGGTCAACATGCTAAAGACAAAACATCTGGGGTTCGGCATTCCTCAAGGGTGCGAGGCAGCAGCTCACACAGCTCGAGCTGTTATTGCTAACATCACAGAAGAAAAGGCCCTGATCAAGCTAGATTTTGTAAATGCCATCAATTTAGTGCGAGGGCATGCTATACTCAGTGTTGTTCATCGTCATTTCCCTTCCCTCTACTCTTTTGTACATTCATGCTACAGTATGGATCTAAACCTACTTTTTGGCGAATATGAAACTGACTCGTAAGAAGGCGTCCAACATGGTGACTCCCTTGCTCCTCTCCTTTTTCTGCTTACTCATCAAACAAGTCACAGAATTCCTGTCCAGCGAGCTTAACATAAGAACATAAGAATGAAGGAAACTGCAGAAGGCCTACTGGCCCATACGAGGCAGCTCCTATTTATATCCACCCAATCTCATTCATATGTATGTTTAACCTATGCTTGAAACAATCAAGGGATCCTACGTCTATTATGTTACAAAAGAACATAAGATTAAAGGTAAGTGCAGAAAGCCTATTGGCCCATACGAGGCAGCCCCTATTTATAACCACCCAATCCCACTCATATACATGTCCAACCCACGTTTGAAACAATCGAGGGACCCCACCTCCACCACGTTACGTGGTAATTGGTTTCACAAATTCCGAACCCTGTTACCGAACCAGTATTTAATCATGTCTTTCCTAAATCTAAAGTTATCCAATTTATACCCATTGTTTCGTGTTCTGTCTTTTGTTGATACTTTTAATACTCTATTAATATACCCTTTGTTATGTAGATTCATCCACTTGTACACCTCCATCATGTCACCAATAATTCTTCGCCTTTCTAGAGGATGTAATTTAAGAGTATTGAAGTAATTTAAGCTTTATCAATCTTTCTCATATGACAAGTTGCTAATTAGCGGGATTAACTTTGTCATCCTATGCTGGACGCGTTCTAGTGAATTTATATCCATTCTATAGTACGGCACCATTACTATAGTTCGGTACCATTCTATAGTACCGAAACTGAACTGATAATCTAAATGGGGCCTAATCATTTAGGCTTCATTCAGCTATATCTTCAGATATAGCTGAAGAACAAAATCAGGTGTCATATTAATAACGCTTCGATTAATAAATCCCAATGTCCTATTAGCCTTATTACGAACATTTATGCATTGATTTTTGGGTTTAAAATATTTACTAATCATAATTCCCAGATCCCTTTCGCAAACCGACTTCGCAATCTCAACACCATCTAGCTCGTATCTTGTAACTCTGTCATCATTACCTAGCATCAAAACCTTACATTTATCGGCATTAACCCTTAAATGGCGCATAGCTATATATACCATTTGACACCCACAGGCGCATACCAAAAAAAAAAAAATTATTTTTTCTTCCTAACCTGTTAATTTGTGTTCACTGATCACGGGAAAAATAATAAAAAAATCGTAAGTGGCATATATTGCCCACTATAGGGCGGGGAAGTGTGACAAAAATCAGGCGCTGACTGAGCGTGCGTCCCAGGCGGTCTGTTGATCGCCAGCTGTCAGGCCAGAGTTTCCACAAAGAGATAATTACCTAATTATTTCAATGTCTCTGATTGATTTTTCGTAGTTTTTTTGCTGTAATATTATTCAATAGTGTGTAGTGTGATATATTTATATAATATAATGAGTGAATCATCGCTGTACTCAAAAATATGGTGTGCGTATTGTTGATTCAATTATGTTCATCAAACAGTGAACAAATACTTTGTCGGTTATTACACTATATACACCTGTTATATATAAGTATCTGCATGTTTTGTTCACCATGACAAACCACTAAGTTGGTATGCTGAGTGGCAGTGGCAGTGGCAGGCAGTGACTGGCTGCCACTGGCTGCCACTCCCTCCCTCACCTCACCTCACCTGCCTTGCTACCATTCTCCACCCACCATACTGTTTTTGCTTTTATATACAGACGTTATATATAAGTATTTACATGTTTTGTTCACCATAACTGTACATCTAAGCTTGTATGGTGAGTAAAGGCAGAGAGACGTAGCTACTCACACAGTCAGCTGGTGGCGGCCGCCCTCAAGGCCAGACGCACTAATATTTCTCCTACAACAATACTGTTTGTGGTGTTATTACGCTATCTACACACATTATATATAAATATCTACCTGTTTTATTCACCATACGTGTACAAGTAAACTGGTATGGTGCCCAAAGACCATCGTGGTCATCAGTAAACAACATGATAAGTCCTGCAGACGACGCTCCTCCCTCACCAAAATGGCGGCTCCCAACCTCCTACTCTCGCTGTTATCTCACACTATACACACGTTATATATAAGTATCTACATTTGTGTTCACCATAGCGAACCACTAAGCTGGTATGGTGAGTGCAGTCAATAAAAGGTGGCCACACACACTCAAAAGACAATGCCACCATCCTCCCTCCCACAGCATTACTCCTCCCTCCATGGCGCACAGTGCCAAATATCACCACAATCCTGCTATTATCAGAACCCTGGTCAGTTTTATCACAGTCAGGGGTCTTCTGTAATAATATCATCGCTACATAATACCATGAACAAGTATATTATGGCATTTTTAGGTGATGCTGTGGTCACAAGCTGAACAGCAGTGCTGTGAGCTCATGCTGCGTGCGTCAGGCTTGGTAGCTCACTCAATACTGAGGCCCCTAACACCCTGGAGTTTGGCCCACGATTTTTTTTTTAAATGGCGTCTGTTTACAAGAGCCCTGATGAAGGTGTGGTGAACCCCGTGTATCCGCGGGCCGTTTAAATCCTGCATAGTACTCCAAAGCATCATATGATGCGATGCGCAATTTATTGCAAGTCGGTCAAAGCATCATATGACGCGATGCGCAATTGAAGGGTTAAACTTTATCTGCCAATCTTTGGATCATTTCAAAACCCTAGATCGTCTTGGAGTGATAGTGAGTCTTTCCTGTGTTTATTTCCCTCCCGATTTTTATATTATCGGCAAAGTTGCAGCTCAAACCTGAACCTAAATTATTTATATATATTATAAATTACAGAGGTCCCAGGACAGAGCCTAGGGGTACTCCACTTTTCCCAGTCTGATTTAACCCCATTTATACTAACTCTCTGTTTCCTTTGGTATAGCGATGCCCTAATCCAACTTTATATAGCATCCCCAATACCATGAGCCTCTATCTTTTCAATCAGTCTTTCATGTGGCACTGTATCAAAAGTTTTGCTAAAGTCAAGGTACACAACATCATAAACTTTACCACTATCAACTACTTCAACTATTCTGGAATAAAATTATAGCAAATTTGTTAAACATGAACGGCCATGTTGTGAATCATTTATTAATTTATGTTTTTCAAGATGAAGACAAATTGTATTTGCAATTATCGATTCAAGTAAATTTCCCACAATAGATGTTAGGCTAATTGGTAGATAGTTTGACACAAGTGATCTATCTCCTTTCATAAAAATTGGTACCACATTAGCAACCTTCCATGATTCTGGCACTCTGCCTGTCTCTAATGATTTATTAAATATGGTAGACAATGACTCGCCATGCTCCTCTTTGCATTCCTACTTCGTCTGGCCCCGGGAATTTGTTTGGCTTGAGTTTCACAATTTGTTTAATAACATCCTCCCTGGTAACTGCTAAACTGGTCAACCTGTCCTCTTCCCCACTCACATAGACTTTTTTTGGCTGAAGGCATAATGTTCAGTTCCTCTTTAGTAAATATAGAGATAAAAAAATTATTAAAAATACTACTCATCTCTTCGTCATTATCAGTTGTCTGACCTGTCTCAGAATTTTAATGGACCTATTCTTTCCCTAATCTTTGTTCGATATAACTGAAAAAACTTTAGGATTTCTCTTTGCTTGGCCTGCTATGCGAATTTCATAGTTTCTTTTTGCCCTCCTTATCTCTTTTTTAACGTTTCTAACCAGTTGGACGAATTCTAATTCTAAACCGACTTCCCCATTCCTAATCCTTTTTGTACCAAGCTCTCTATCTACTTACAAGGGTCTTCAACATCTGGTTCTTGGATGATGGTACCCGAGCTGGTTCCCAAGACTCCCTCCTGGAGGACATCAGAATAATCGAGGAGCAAAGTGCAATTTTTGGCCTCACCCTGAACCCTCACTCCTTTTAAGTGCGAAGTAATATGTTCCAACCAGGCCATCATAGAGAGAATAGAGGGCCTTCTGCCAAATATCCATATAACTAAACCTGAAAACAACACACTCCTAGGAGCCCCCCTGGGGTTTAAAGCCATCGATGAGGCTCTTGATAATAAAATCACCGATCTTGAGAGGATGGATGGGAGGATTGAGGATATTGATGCTCATGATGCATTTTACCTCATCACCAGATGTCTGTCCCTCCCCAGGTTAACGTACTTTCTGAGGTGTTCACCATCTTACAGTTCTTAACTAAAGTAACCTTTCACTAACTAAAATTATATGTCGTTAAGTAAGAAATATAGTCAAAGACACTCTTCGAGACATCAAGGACTTACTCAAAGACATCAAAGTTTTTCTCAGAGTAATCAAAAAGTTAATCTCAGTCATCAAATGTTATTCTCTAAGTAACCTTTCGTTCGTCAGAGAAACTTTCTAAGACATCTTCGTTCATTAAAGTTAATCTCAGAGGCATAAAAGTTATTCTTTAAGACAACAAAGTCATTCTCAGAGTCATCAAAAGTTATTCTCAGAGTCATCTTTGTTATTCAAAGAAGCCTTCTGAGACATCCTCGTTCAACAAAAACTGTCCTCAGAGCCATAAAAAAGGTAAATACAGTCATCAAAGTTATTCTCTAAGTATCTTTTCGTTCATCAGAGAAGCTTTCTAAGACATCTTTGTTCATCAAAGTTGTTCTCTAAGACATCAATCTTGTTCTCTAAGACATCAAAGATGTTCTCTAAATCATAAAAGTCAATCTCTAATTCACCTTCGTTCTCCAAAAAGTTGTTCTCAGAGTCATCAAAGTGATCTCTAATTCACCTTCGTTCACCAAAAAGTTGTTCTTTAAGACATCTTTGTTCATCAAAGTTGTTCTCTAAGGCATCAATGTTGTTCTCTTAGACATCAAAGATGTTCTCTAAGACATCTTTGTTCATCAAGGTTGTTCTCTAAGGCATCAATGTTGTTCTCTAAGACATCAAAGATGTTCTCTAAATCATAAAAGTTAATCTCTAAGTCACCTTCGTTCATTAAAGAAACTTTCCACTCCATCTTCGTTGATCAAAGTTATTCTCAGAGTCATCAAAGTGATCTCTAATTCACCTTCGTTCTCCAAAAAGTTGTTCTCTAAGACACCTTCGTTCATCAAAGAAACTCTCCTTCTTCCATCATATTATTCTTTAAGACATCTTCAGTCATAAAATTTCTCTCCAAAATGTAACTAGTTCAGCTTTTCATACCAAACCTGCACTTCTGTTAAAATATATTTTCTTAGTCACTTTACCCTAAAACTGTTCTCTGAACTACACTGCTCAAACCTACGTAACCTATCCTCTCCACCCAATGTTACTTAGTTAACGTAATGCTCCTAAACCTAACTTTACCTATCCTAATATAACTTACCTTACCTTACCTATCTTACCTAACTTACCTAACCTAACCTAACTTATCCTGCTTAACCTAACTTACCTACATTACCTAACTTAACCTGCTTAACCTAACTTTACCTATCCTAACTTAACTTACCTTACCTTACCTAACTTAACTTATCCTGCTTAACCTAACTTACCTACATTACCTAACTTAACCTGCTTAACCTAACTTTACCTATCCTAACTTAACTTACCTTACCTTACCTATCTTACCTAACTTAACCTAACTTATCCTGCTTAACCTAACTTACCTAACTTAACCTAACCTAACTTACCTATCCTACCTAACTTAACCTGCTTAACCTAACTTACCTTACCTTACCTAACTTAACCTGCTTAACCTAACTTACATATCTTAACCTTACATAACCATCCCACTTAACCTTCTTTCCTTCTTTTACTTTGTTTTCACATATAAGTTCATTCTTTATCTTAGTAATAATAAAATTACAATAGTAAAGAATCAGATCTACTAAGACTTGAAATTGAGAAAAACAAGAGAGGAAGGGAGTGAGAGCATGAAAAGAGGAGAAAAGAGTAAGAGAGAGGGGGAGGAAGAGCATGGGAGCACTAAGACTTGAATTTGAGAAAAAGAAAAACTAAGTGAATGAGAGTGAGGGTGAGAGAATGGGAGCATTAAGACTTGAATTTGAGAAACAAGAGAGCATTTGAGCAAATGAGTGAGAGAGAGGGGGAGGAAGAGAGAGAATAAGGGAGAGAGATAGAAAAGGGGGGTTAGAAGGAGTAGGAGAAACAAAGTAAAAGAAGGAAAGAAGGTTAAGTAGGATGGTGGGTTTGGGAAAAAATATACAAAGGAAAACAAAACTACTACTGAAAGGTTATGAAAAGGATAATATATTCAACAAATACGTAAAAAACACAATAAACTACATCTGAATGGTTAGGTTAAAGGGTTAGGGAATAAGAACATATGATGAACCTACTAAATACACTAAGATTACAAGAGGTTAGGTTAAGGGGTTGGGGAATAAGAATAAATGATAACAAACATAATAAATACAACTTCCCAGCAAACAATTTTAGGTTGCCACAACATATCTGGTAAGTATTTGAAAGTATTGGAAACGTTTGTTTTATCGTATCAGATACGATATTGTGTGTGGACTTAAATAGGTTTCCAAAACTTATAACCAAGACATATGTATCTAACACTAATTTGAGATGTTGTGGCAACTTTACACTCCTAACATGAGTCATTCATAATCCATTCATATACCAATATGAATCTCTTATGAAAGGTTTGAGCCAATAATCTGAACCCTTTTCACATCTTTGTGTTTAAAGTTAAATTTCTTGAAATTAAATTATATTTTATATTATATTATTTTTATTATATTTTATATTATATTATTATTTTCAATTTAAATATTAAAACCAATTGAAGGGTAAAAAAAATCTAATAATTTATATTTCTTTTATTATTTACTAACAATTATAATTATTTACTAACGGAGAGAGGAGAGGCTGTACGGCGGATAGTGGCGGCGGGCGGACAGTGGCGGCGGCGGGCGAACAGTGGCGGCGGGCGGACAGTGGCGGCGGTGGCGGATAGTGGCGGCGGGCGGACAGTGGCGTCGGTGGCGGATAGTGGCGGCGGCGGACAGTGGCGGCGGTGGCGGCTGTGGCGGATAGTGGCGGCGGGCGGACCGTGGCGGCTTTGGCGGCGGTGGTGGACAGTGGCGGCGGCGGACAGTGGCGGCGGTGGCGGATAGTGGCGGCGGCGGACAGTGGCGGCGGTGGCGGATAGTGGCGGCTGTGGCGGATAGTGGCGGCGGGCGGACCGTGGCGGCTTTGGCGGCGGTGGTGGACAGTGGCGGTGGTGGACAGTGGCGGCGGCGGGCGGACAGTGGCGGCGGCGGGCGGACAGTGGCGACGGCGGGCGGACAGTGGCGGCGGCGGGCGGACAGTGGTGGCGGCGGGCGGACAGTGGTGGCGGCGGGCGGACAGTGGAGGCGGCGGGCGGACAGTGGTGGCGGCGGGCGGACAGTGGTGGCGGCGGGCGGACAGTGGTGGCGGCGGGCGGACAGTGGTGGCGGCGGGCGGACAGTGGTGGCGGCGGGCGGACAGTGGTGGCGGTGGCAGACAGTGGCGGCGGTGGCAGACAGTGGTGGCGGTGGCGGACAGTGGTGGCGGTGGCGGATAGTGGCAGCGGGCGGACAGTGGCGGCGGGCGGACAGTGGCGGCGGTGGCGGATAGTGGCGGCGGGCGGACAGTGGCGTCGGGCGGACAGTGGCGGCGGTGGCGGATAGTGGCGGCGGGCGGACAGTGGCGGCGGTGGCGGATAGTGGCGGCGGGCGGACAGTGGCGGCGGGCGGACAGTGGCGGCGGGCGGACAGTGGCGGCGGTGGCGGATAGTGGCGGCGGGCGGACCGTGGCGGCTTTGGCGGCGGTGGTGGACAGTGGCGGCGGGCGGACAGTGGCGGCGGCGGGTGGACAGTGGCGGCGGCGGGCGGACAGTGGCGGCGGCGGGCGGACATTGGCGGCGGCGGGCGAACAGTGGCGGCGGCGGGCGGACAGTGGAGGCGGCGGGCGGACAGTGGAGGCGGCGGGCGGACAGTGGTGGCGGCGGGCGGACAGTGGTGGCGGCGGGCGGACAGTGGTGGTGGTGGCAGACAGTGGCGGCGGTGGCGGATAGTGGCGGCGGGCGGACAGTGGCGTCGGTGGCGGATAGTGGCGGCGGCGGACAGTGGCGGCGGTGGCGGCTGTGGCGGATAGTGGCGGCGGGCGGACCGTGGCGGCTTTGGCGGCGGTGGTGGACAGTGGCGGCGGCGGACAGTGGCGGCGGTGGCGGATAGTGGCGGCGGCGGACAGTGGCGGCGGTGGCGGATAGTGGCGGCTGTGGCGGATAGTGGCGGCGGGCGGACCGTGGCGGCTTTGGCGGCGGTGGTGGACAGTGGCGGTGGTGGACAGTGGCGGCGGGCGGACAGTGGCGGCGGCGGGCGGACAGTGGCGGCGGCGGGCGGACAGTGGCGACGGCGGGCGGACAGTGGCGGCGGCGGGCGGACAGTGGTGGCGGCGGGCGGACAGTGGTGGCGGCGGGCGGACAGTGGAGGCGGCGGGCGGACAGTGGTGGCGGCGGGCGGACAGTGGTGGCGGCGGGCGGACAGTGGTGGCGGCGGGCGGACAGTGGTGGCGGCGGGCGGACAGTGGTGGCGGCGGGCGGACAGTGGTGGCGGTGGCAGACAGTGGCGGCGGTGGCAGACAGTGGTGGCGGTGGCGGACAGTGGTGGCGGTGGCGGATAGTGGCAGCGGGCGGACAGTGGCGGCGGGCGGACAGTGGCGGCGGTGGCGGATAGTGGCGGCGGGCGGACAGTGGCGTCGGGCGGACAGTGGCGGCGGTGGCGGATAGTGGCGGCGGGCGGACAGTGGCGGCGGTGGCGGATAGTGGCGGCGGGCGGACAGTGGCGGCGGGCGGACAGTGGCGGCGGGCGGACAGTGGCGGCGGTGGCGGATAGTGGCGGCGGGCGGACCGTGGCGGCTTTGGCGGCGGTGGTGGACAGTGGCGGCGGGCGGACAGTGGCGGCGGCGGGTGGACAGTGGCGGCGGCGGGCGGACAGTGGCGGCGGCGGGCGGACATTGGCGGCGGCGGGCGAACAGTGGCGGCGGCGGGCGGACAGTGGAGGCGGCGGGCGGACAGTGGAGGCGGCGGGCGGACAGTGGTGGCGGCGGGCGGACAGTGGTGGCGGCGGGCGGACAGTGGTGGTGGTGGCAGACAGTGGTGGCGGTGGCGGACAGTGGCGGCGGTGGCGGACAGTGGCGGACAGTGGGGGCGGTGGCGGACAGTGACGGCGGTGGCGGACAGTGGCGGCGGTGGCGGACAGTGGCGGCGGTGGCGGACACTGGCGGCTGTGTCTGGCGGTGGTGGCGGGCGGTGGCGGGTGGCGGCGTCTGTGATGAGTGGTGGCGGCTGGCGGTGGTGGGTGGTGGCGGCGGTGGTGGTGGGTGGTGGTGGCGGCGGTGGTGGTGGGTGGTGGTGGCGGCGGCGGCTGGTGGTGGTGGGTGGTGGCGGCGGTGGTGGTGGGTGGTGGTGGCGGCGGCGGCTGGTGGTGGTGGTGGGTGGTGGCGGCTGGTGGTGGTGGGTGGTGGCGGCTGGTGGTGGTGGGTGGTGGCGGCGGGTGGTGGGTGGTGGCGGCTGTGGTGGGTGGTGGCGGGCGGTGGCGGGCGGTGGCGGGCGGTGGCGGGCGGCGGCGGCTGTGGTGGGTGGTGACGATCGGCGGTGGGGGGGGCTGGTGGCGGCTGGCGGTGGGTGGTGGCGGGTGGCGGCTGGTGGTGGGTGGTGGCGGCGGCGGCGGTGATGGGTGGTGGCGGCGGCGGTGGTGGTGGGTGGTGGTGGCGGCGGCGGTGATGGGTGGTGGCGGCGGCGGTGGTGGTGGGTGGTGGTGGCGGCGGCGGTGATGGGTGGTGGCGGCGGTGGTGGTGGGTGGTGGTGGCGGCGGCGGCTGGTGGTGGTGGGTGGTGGTGGTGGGTGGTGGCGGCGGCGGGTGGCGGTGGTGGGTGGCTGGTGGCGGGTGGCGGCTGGTGGTGGGTGGTGGCGGCGGGTGGTGAGTGGCGGTGGTGGGTGGCGGTGGCTGGTGGCGGGTGGTGGCGGGTGGCGGCTGGTGGTGGGTGGCGGCTGGTGGTGGGTGGTGGCGGCGGGTGGTGAGTGGCGGTGGCTAGTGGCGGGTGGCGGCTGGTGGCGGCTGGTGGCGGGTGGCGGCTGGTGGTGGGTGGTGGTGGGTGGCGGCTGGTGGTGGGTGGTGGCGGGTGGCGGCTGGTGGCGGCGGGTGGTGGGTGGTGGCGGCGGGTGGTGAGTGGCGGTGGTGGGTGGCGGTGGCTGGTGGCGGCTGGTGGTGGGTGGTGGCGGGTGGCGGCTGGTGGTGGGTGGTGGCGGCGGGTGGTGAGTGACGGTGGTGGGTGGCGGTGGCTGGTGGCGGGTGGCGGGTGGTGGCGGGTGGCGGCTGGTGGTGGGTGGTGGCGGCTGGTGGTGGGTGGTGGCGGCGGGTGGTGAGTGGCGGTGGTGGGTGGCGGTGGCTGGTGGCGGCTGGTGGCGGGTGGTGGCGGGTGGCGGCTGGTGGTGGGTGGTGGCGGGTGGCGGCTGGTGGTGGGTGGTGGCGGGTGGCGGCTGGTGGTGGGTGGTGGCGGCGGGTGGTGAGTGGCGGTGGTGGGTGGCGGTGGCTGGTGGCGGCTGGTGGTGGGTGGTGGCGGGTGGCGGCTGGTGGTGGGTGGTGGCGGCGGGTGGTGAGTGGTGGTGGTGGGTGGCGGTGGCTGGTGGCGGGTGGTGGCGGGTGGCGGCTGGTGGTGGGTGGTGGCGGGTGGCGGCTGGTGGTGGGTGGTGGCGGCGGGTGGTGAGTGGCGGTGGTGGGTGGCGGTGGCTGGTGGCGGGTGGCGGCTGGTGGCGGGTGGTGGCGGGTGGCGGCTGGTGGTGGGTGGTGGCGGGTGGCGGCGGGTGGTGGGTGGTGGCGGGTGGCGGCTGGTGGTGGGTGGCGGGTGGCGGCGGGTGGTGGGTGGTGGCGGCGGTGGTGGTGGGTGGTGGTGGCGGCGGCGGCTGGTGGTGGTGGGTGGTGGTGGTGGGTGGTGGCGGCGGCGGGTGGCGGTGGTGGGTGGCTGGTGGCGGGTGGCGGCTGGTGGTGGGTGGTGGCGGCGGGTGGTGAGTGGCGGTGGTGGGTGGCGGTGGCTGGTGGCGGGTGGCAGCTGGTGGTGGGTGGTGGCGGGTGGCGGCTGGTGGTGGGTGGTGGCGGGTGGCGGCTGGTGGTGGGTGGTGGCGGGTGGCGGCTGGTGGTGGGTGGTGGCGGGTGGCGGCTGGTGGTGGTTGGCGGGTGGCGGCAGGTGGCGGCTGGTGGTGGGTGGCGGGTGGCGGCGGGTGGCGGCGGGTGGCGGCTGGTGGTGGGTGGCGGGTGGCGGCGGGTGGCGGCGGGTGGTGGGTGGCGGGTGGCGGCGGGTGGCGGCTGGTGGCGGCTGGTGGTGGGTGGTGGCGGGTGGCGGCTGGTCGTGGGCGGCGGGTGGCGGCGGGTGGTGGCTGGTGGCGGCCAGCTGGGACACACCCTTCACCACTGAAGGTCTGAGTACAACTAACCATATGTCTCTCTCACCCACCAGCCCAGTGTTGCCAGCTCGCGCTCTCAAAATGTTTCCTTCAAAGATTGTATATTATCTTTGAACAACAAGTTTGATTATCAAGGAAATAATGCATATATTATTGTCACATTAATACTGTGCAATATCTTATTACATTCCTGCTAAATAATTATAATTTGAAACAGGACAAAAAATCCAACATATATATAAAAACCAACATTAGAGATCACGAGGCCTAGGCCTCGCCTGTGACCAAACATCCTGCCTCCCTGGCCTGCTACTCTCTCACACCTCACACTCTTAACTCTCTCATAATCACTCTCACTCTCTTACTCTGTCACTCTTACTCTCTGTCACTCTTACTCTGTCACTCTTACACTCTGTCACTCTTACTCTCTGTCACTCTTACTCTCTGTCACTCTTACTCTGTCACTCTTACTCTCTGTCACTCTTACTCTCTGTCACTCTTACTCTCTGTCACTCTTACTCTCTGTCACTCCTACTCTCTGTCACTCTTACTCTCTGTCACTCTTACTCTGTCACTCTTACTCTGTCACTCTTACTCTCTGTCACTCTTACTCTCTGTCACTCTTACTCTCTGTCACTCTTACTCTGTCACTCTTACTCTCTGTCACTCTTACTCTCTGTCACTCTTACTCTCTGTCACTCTTACTCTCTGTCACTCTTACACTGTCATTCTTACTCACTCTCAGTCACCCTTACCCATTCATACTCACTCTCTCTCTTACTCTCATACTCTTACTCTCAATTACTCTTACTCTCAATTACTCTTACTCTCAATCACTCTTACTCCCAATCACTCCTACTCCCAATCACTCCTACTCTCAATCACTCCTACTCTCATTCTTACTCTTACTCCTACTCCCAATCACTCTTACTCTCAATCACTCTTATTCTCATTCCTACTCTTACTCTCACTCTTATTCTTACTCCCAATCATTCTTACTCCCAATCACTCTTACTCTCAATCACTCTTACTCTCAATCACTCTTACTCTCATTCTTACTCTTACTCACTCTTACTCTCAATCACTCTTATTCTCATTCTTACTCCTACTCCCAATCACTCTTACTCTCAATCACTCTTACTCCCAATCACTCTTACTCTCAATCACTCTTACTCTCAATCACTCTTACTCTCAATCACTCTTACTCTCATTCTTACTCTTACTCACTCTTACTCTCAATCACTCTTATTCTCATTCTTACTCCTACTCCCAATCACTCTTACTCCCAATCACTCTTACTCTCAATCACTCTTACTCCCAATCACTCTTACTCTCAATCACTCTTACTCTCAATCACTTTTACTCTCAATCACTCTTACTCTCAATCACTCTTACTCTCAATCACTGTTACTCTCACTAACTCTCAATCACTCTTACTCTCACTCTAACTCTCAATCACTCTTACGCACTATTACTCACTCTTTCTCTCAGTCATCCTTACTCACTCTCATACTCACTCTTACTCTGTCACTCTTACTCTCTGTCACTCTTACTCTCTGTCACTCTTACTCTCTGTCACTCTTACTCTCTGTCACTCTTACTCTCTGTCACTCTTACTCTCTGTCACTCTTACTCTCTATCACTCTTACTCTGTCATTCTTACTCTGTCACTCTTACTCACTCTCAGTCACCCTTACCCATTCATACTCACTCTCTCACTCTTACTCTCATACTCTTACTCTCAATTACTCTTACTCTCAATCACTCTTACTCCCAATCACTCCTACTCCCAATCACTCCTACTCTCAATCACTCCTACTCTCATTCTTACTCTTACTCTTACTCCCAATCACTCTTACTCTCAATCACTCTTACTCTCAATCACTCTTACTCTCAATCACTCATACTCTCAATCACTCTTACTCTCATTATTACTCTTACTCTCAATCACTCTTATTCTAATTCTTACTCCTACTCTCACTCTAACTCCTACTCCCAATCACTCTTACTCCCAATCACTCTTACTCCCAATCACTCTTACTCTCAATCACTCTTACTCTCAATCACTCTTACTCTCAATCACTCTTACTCTCACTAACTCTCAATCACTCTTACTCTCACTCTAACTCCCAATCACTCCTACTCTCATACTCACCCTTACTCTCAATCACTTTACTCTCACTCTTACTCATTCTGTCACCCTTACTCTCACTCTGTCACTCTTACTCTCAGTCACTCTTACTTATACTCACTCTTACTCACACTTACACACTCTCTGGCACTCTCACTCACCTTCAGTCACTCTTACTCACTCTTACCCACTCTCGCTCACTCCTACTCACTCTAGTTAATAAGAACACGCCAATATAAGACAAAACGTTTTCAGGTTCTTTCTCACCACTTTCCAGCAACTTTTATAATTTATATAAATTATCTTAGGGAATAATACATAAATTATATATTTAAACATGATATTAGTGTTTAGTGGAATGCATAAGGAGTCAAATTGTGTTAAAAAGAGCGATTTTTAGAAAATTTGGAAAACTACTTTTTTCTGTTCATATTATAACTAAATGGATTTTAAAGGTTTCACTCAGCCAATATATATCATTCACAATTTATTAATGAATTTTACAAAAAAACACCATAAATTTTATATTTAAACATGTAAAAACTATTTGTTTTACATTTGGAAGAAAATAATTGTAGAAAAACTATTTATAATTAAACCTTTGTGTTTGGATTTTTTGAGTAAAAGTTTCTCAAAGGCTCTCCTGCACCATTCTCAATGCAAATCATTCTCACACCTATGGGAAGAGATAGGCGAACGTTGTGTAGATGATTTGTGTTTGCTGGGTTATGAGCAACTTAATGAACTTTAACAAATAACCCTTGATCTGCAAAAATGACCATTTGAGAAATTAGCCCTTGAAACGAGTAAATTCCCATATATAACAAAAATCCTTTGAAATGGTTAAACACCCAATCTTAAACAAATAACACTTGAAATGCAAAAATGTCCATTTGAGAAATTAACCCTTGAAATGAGTAAATGAATATGAGACAATGATTGACGAAACACAAAAGACAAGCAGGAATAATTATGTAAGTTAGGTCATGTCTGGTTGGACTAGATAAGTTAGGATACATTAGTTTGGGAATGTAAGATTAAGTTAGGTAAAGCAAGTTAGGTTAGGTTAGGATAGGTAAGATAAGTTATGTAAGTTAGGTTAAGCAGGTCAAGTTAGGCAAGGTAGGTTAAGCAGGATAAGTTAGGTTAAGTTAGGTAAGTTAGGTAAAATAGGTAAGGTAAGGTAAGTTAGGTTAAGCAGGTTAGGTTAGGTTAAGTTATGTAAGTTAGGTTAAGCAGGTTAAGTTAGGTAAGGTAAGTTAGGTTAAGCAGGTTAAGTTAGGTAGGGTAGGTAAGTTAGGTTAGGTTAAATTAGGTAAGGTAGGTAAGTTAGGTTAAGCAGGATAAGTTAGGTTAAGTTAGGTAAGATAGGTAAGGTAAGGTAAGTTAGGTTAAGCAGGTTAGGTTATGCAGGTTAAGTTAGGTAAGATAGGTAAGGTAAGGTAAGTTAGGTTAAGCAGGTTAGGTTATGCAGGTTAAGTTAGGTAAGATAGGTAAGGTAAGGTAAGTTAAGTTAGGATCGGTAAAGTTAGGTTATGCAGGTTAAGTTAGGTAAGATAGGTAAAGGTAAGGTAAGTTATGTTAGGAAAGGTAAAGTTAGGTTAAGCAGGTTAAGTTAGGTAATGTAGGTAAGTTAGGTTAAGCAGGATAAGTTAGGTTAAGTTAGGTAAGTTAGGTGAGATAGGTAAGGTAAGGTAAGGTAAGTTAAGTTAGGTTAAGTTAGGTTAGGTTAAGTTATGTAAGTTAGGTTAAGTTAGGTAATGTAGGTAAGTTAGGTTAAGCAGGATAAGTTAGGTTAAGTTAGGTAAGATAGGTAAGGTAAGTTAGGTTAAGCAGGTTAGGTTATGCAGGTTAAGTTAGGTAAGTTAGGTAAGATAGGTAAGGTAAGGTAAGTTAAGTTAGGATAGGTAAAGTTAGGTTATGCAGGTTAAGTTAGGTAAGATAGGTAAAGGTAAGGTAAGTTATGTTAGGAAAGGTAAAGTTAGGTTAAGCAGGTTAAGTTAGGTAATGTAGGTAAGTTAGGTTAAGCAGGATAAGTTAGGTTAAGTTAGGTAAGTTAGGTGAGATAGGTAAGGTAAGGTAAGGTAAGTTAAGTTAGGTTAAGTTAGGTTAGGTTAAGTTATGTAAGTTAGGTTAAGTTAGGTAATGTAGGTAAGTTAGGTTAAGCAGGATAAGTTAGGTTAAGTTAGGTAAGATAGGTAAGGTAAGTTAGGTTAAGCAGGTTAGGTTATGCAGGTTAAGTTAGGTAAGTTAGGTAAGATAGGTAAGGTAAGGTAAGTTAAGTTAGGATAGGTAAAGTTAGGTTATGCAGGTTAAGTTAGGTAAGATAGGTAAAGGTAAGGTAAATTAAGTTAGGATAGGTAAAGTTAGGTTAAGCAGGTTAAGTTAGGTAATGTAGGTAAGTTAGGTTTAGCAGGATAAGTTAGGTAAGATAGGTAAGTTAAGTTAGGATAGGTAAAGTTAGGTTAAGCAGGTTAAGTTAGGTAATGTAGGTAAGTTAGGTTAAGCATGATAAGTTAGGTTAAGTTAGGTAAGTTAGGTAAGATAGGTAAGGTAAGGTAAGTTAAGTTAGGATAGGTAAAGTTAGGTTAAGTTAGGTAATGTAGGTAAGTTAGGTTAAGCAGGATAAGTTAGGTTAGGTTAGGTAAGTTAGGTAAGATAGGTAAGGTAAGGTAAGTTATGTTAGGATAGGTAAAGTTAGGTTTAGGAACGTTACGTTAACTAAGTAACATTGGGTGGAGAGGATAGGTTACGTAGGTTTCAGCAGTGTAGTTCAGAGAACAGTTTTAGGGTAAAGTGACTAAGAAAATATATTTTAACAGAAGTGCAGGTTTGGTATGAAAAGCTGAACTAGTTACATTTTGGAGCGAAATTTTAAGACTGAAGATGTCTTAAAGAATAACATGTTGGAAGAAGGAGAGTTTCTTTGATGAACGAATGTGTCTTAGAGAACAACTTTTTGAAGAACGAAGGTGAATTAGAGATCACTTTGATGACTCTGAGAATAACTTTGATCAACGAAGATGGATTGGAAAGTTTCTCTAATGAACGAAGGTAACTTAGAGATTAACTTTTATGATTTAGAGAACATCTTTGATGTCTTAGAGAACAACATTGATGTCTTAGAGAACAACTTTGATGAACAAAGATGTCTTAGATAACTTCTCTGATGAACGAAAAGATACTTAGAGAATAACTTTGATGACTGTATTTAACTTTTTGATGGCTCTGAGGACAGTTTTTGTTGAACGAGGATGTCTCAGAAGGCTTCTTTGAATAACAAAGGTGACTGAGAATAACTTTTGATGACTATGAGAATGACTTTGTTGTCTTAAAGAATAACTTTTATGCATCTGAGATTAACTTCAATGAGCGAAGATGTCTTAGAAAGTTTCTTTGACGAACGAAAGGTTATTTAGAGAATAACATTTGATGACTGAGATTAACTTTTTGATTACTCAGAGAAAAACTTTGATGTCTTTGAGTAAGTCCTTGATGTCTCGAAGAGTGTCTTTGACTATATTTCTTACTTAACGACATATAATTTTAGTTAGGAACAATGATGAATATGACTATTTTAGCGAAGTGAAAGGTTACTTTAGTTAAGAACAGTGTTGGAAAGAGGCTACACATGACTATTTCAGATGAGAGAAGTGATATTTCAGTTAAGAAATGACAGGGAAACATGATGAAGTAGCTATTTTTTAGTTGACTGATGAATACTTTTAGTTAAGCAAAAGACAGAACATGATGAACATGACTTTTCTGATGATTGGCGGATAATTTTTTAGATAAGAAATGACAATGAAACATGATGAACACGGTTATTTTCTGTTGACTATGGAATAAGTTTAGTTAGGAAATGATGAAAGTAATTATTTTTAGTTGAATGACGATGGATAAAGTTAGTTATGAACAGTGTTGGAAAGATTCCTTTGACAATTTTTAGCTAAGAGAAAGGTTGTTTTAGTTAAGAACGGTGTTGAATGAGATTAATCCTGACTATTTTTGGTTGATTGACAAGTAATTTTTAGTTAAGAAGTTACAAGAAAGGTTTGTCTTTGTAAATTTGGAACTGAATAAAGTGTAGATTTCTTTAAGAACAGGGTTGGTAGAACTATTAAGTTGACTACGAGAATTACTTTGACATAGTTTTGCAAATAAAACTGGGTGACTAAAATTGTTGAGGGAACTATATTGCCGATAATAATATTTGACAAAGAACTAGTTAGTGAATGGAAGAAACAAACTGGTTTAAAGAAACAAAGAACATAAAAAATTGAGGATAAGTTAGGGAATGAACACAGTGAACATACGGTGAACACAGAAAACATGTAAGAAAAAGTTGATGAATAGAGTGAACATGCAGGGAATATGAACTTATAGAGAATATGAAGACATGATAAGGAACATAGGGAATACAAAGAATGAACACTGAACATGTGAAGAACAAGCTAAGAACATTGAGAACATGAATACTGAGTATAAAAGTTATACAGAGAACATGTAAGGGACTGTAATGAACGTGGGGGAAAAATGGTAGAAAACTGAAAAAATTGAGAAAAACAGGTGAAAAAAATTGAACTGGGCATGCTGTGAACATTTGTAGAACATGGAGTGAACACAGATAACATGGAAAAAATGTGAAGAACACAGCTGAATATAGAGAAAATAAGCAAATACAGTATGATTATTGAAGGTTTGGATACGTTGGGGATGAGAAGGTAAGGGAGGGAAAGGGTAAGGTGATTACTCTGATAAAGAGTTAGGCTGGAGAGGGACTTGATTGGATATATTTATGTTCGATGATCTAAGACAGAGGAAATGGAGCTTGGCTAATGTCCTGATTAATTTTACTACGTTAGAAGTAAAGTGATCTTAAATCTCAGGTGATTTAGTTGGATAATAAAGAACTTATTACAAAATGTAATAAGTTTTTACAAAATGTAAAAATGCTTTTATTTACCATGGCTGAAAATGTAGTTGAGTGTTTAAATCTCTCGGGGATTTGGACTGATAGTAATGAATTTACATGAGTGAACTTGGACAGAGGACAAGAGGACAAGAGCTGGAGTTCGGTAACTGCCCCGATCTTATTTACTGTGTCTGAAATACAGAGGGTAAAAATTTTAAGGAAATTGATGGGTTATTTACAAAATACGAGAGAGAACTAAGTTGGGGACGAGAGCTGGAGCTCGTTAACTGTTTTGATCTTATTTACGGTGTCTGAAATACAGAGGGTAAAAATTTCAGGGGAATTGATAGGATATTAACAAAGACTTGGGGGGGAAGTAGGGTGGGGGACGAGAGCTGGAGCTCAGTAACTGACTTGATCTTATTTCCTACGACTGAAATATGACTGTTTAAAATTTCAGGGGGATTGGAATGCTAGTAGCGAAAATGTGGTCTCTGTCAAATTTGGGTCTTCAATTGGACTCTGATTAATTTCGATCATGAACTGGACTCTGAATATCTTGGCACAAAGTAGACTCTGGCGAATTTTCGGTATAAACTGAACTCTGATGAAAATTGGGTAGAAAATGGACTCCGTCAAATTTTTCACAGATTACAGGACTCTGACGAATTTTGCTAGAAAACCGGACTCTGATGAATTTTGCTCACAAAGTGGACTCTGATCATTTTTGGGTAAAAACTGGACTCTGATGAATTTTGCTAGAAAACTGGACTCTGATGAATTTCTGTTGTTAATTGGACTCTGATCATTTTTAGGGTAAAAACTGGACTCTGATGAATTTTGCTCACAAAGTGGACTCTGTTTATTTTTAGGTATAAAATGGACTCTGTCAAATTTTTAAAGATTACAGGACTCCGACGAATTTTGGATAAAAACTGGACTCTGATGAATTTTGCTAACAAAGTGTACTCTGATAAATTTTGCTAACAAAGTGGACTTTGACGAAATTTCGGTATAAAATGGACTCTGATGAAAAATGGGTTGAAAATGGACTCTGACGAATTTTGCTCACAAAGTGGACTCTGTTAATTTCAGGGAAAAACTTGACTCTGATTATTTCAGGCATTAGTCTCGGAGGCGGCTTCCGTATTAAGGTTACATTGAGGTGCCTCGGTTGATTTGTGTAAAACTGACTGGTTAATGAAAAAGGAGCAAACATTACGATGTCAGAAAATAGCTGTAAGGAATTACGAAGAGAGAACAATATGAAAAGGAGAGAGAGAGAGAGAGAGGGTGGAGGGGACGGTCCAGATATTATGGAGAAGATAAGATTAAGGAGGTGACCTGAAGGCAGCGTAAGGTAAATACAGGTGAGGCGAGAGATTGCGAGGTAAGGGGGAGGGAGGGAGGGAGGGGGTGTGATGTATGAGTAGGAGATGCAGGGGGAGGGGTTGGTAGGGAAATGATTCAGTTATATAGCAATATACTAGTTTCTAAGTAAGAATCCTACTTAAATGTATACGGCCTAAATATCCGTATATTATCGGTAAGAACTCTGAAAATTTCTCCCATAAGAACTCTGAAAAAAACTCGTATGACATTATTTTCTTCATAAGAACTTTTAACAAACTTCTAAAGTCTCGGAAATTATTTTTCTCATAAGAATTCCTTAATTCCACATCAGTGACTTGAATTTTACCCATAAGAACTCTTAACAAACTCGTATGACATTATTTTCATCATAAGAATTTTAACAAACTCGTATGACATTATTTCATTATAAGAATTCCAAATCTGTGACTGCCCAAATTTACTTGAAAAACCCGAAGCCATATGCGGGATATTGAATTTCTCCCATAAGAACTCTTAACAAACTTCTAAAATCTCGGAAATTATTTTCATCATAAGAACTTTAACAAACTCGTATGACATTATTTCATCATAAGAATTCCAAATCTGTGACTGCCCAAATTTGCTTGAAAAACCCGAAGCCATATGCGGGATATTGGACCTGAAAACCCTGACTTCCACGCGGGATATTGGAACCTGAAAACCCTGACTCCCACGCGGGATATTGAACCTGAAAACCCTGACTCACACGTGTGATATTTGGCCTGAAACAAAATATCACCTGTGGGTTGTCATACCTACTACTAAGGTAGAGGCCTCATTTTCTTTATGCAGCATTGCACGGCGTCGTTTGGCAGGGTGTGGCGCTGAGACAGCACTCCTCCGCCCAGTAACACCACGAAACCTACTACCACTAGACACAACACTGCTACAAGTGTCTGAGTCCTGGTCACTAAATCCAGAAAATGAGTCATCTTCACTATATCCATGGGGAAGAGGAACAGCAGGTGGCACAGCTGCTGTAATGGAACGCTGTGGCTGTGGGGAAGTAGCCTGGGGGCAGTAGTGGTGTAGTAGGCCTAGCCTTTAAGACCTTTACTGGTTCATCATTTTCACTCTCCGTATCAGTGACATCTGATCTTTGTACTTATCTGTAAATGTTATTTGGTCTAAGAGGTTTAGATATGTTTACTGCATAGCGTTTAGTAAATTCAGCTACAACAAAGTTAATTTATTAAAGGAGCAGACAAGAACATTTGACAACGTTCACAGCATTGCACTGGAATTTGTAAATAAATACAATGACAAGATTTCACAGTTGAATATGGATGAAAATGAAACATTAGAAAATTACTCTTTGGAAACAGCATTGCCAGTTACAGCCAAAGGAAGAAGAAAAATGACTGATGAGCTAACAGATGATGAAGGAAACTCCTCAGATTCTCTTTCTGATTTTTGAGTATATGTGTTTAACCTAATAACGGACTGCATTGTCCAGTCACTATATTCACGCAAAAAGTTGTATAAAGATTTATTCTGCTTGGACCAGCAAAGTTTAAACTACTGCAGAGGAGGGAAATGAAGAAGATTTGGAAGGTATTATTAAGCTGTCTTCACAAATCTGCAAAAGTCAAGTAATATTGAAATTGTTTTCTTTTGCTACAACCTTTGATGTATTAAAGCTATATCTTAATGATGGTGAGAATATGGACTCCAGTTGCAACAAGTGTCACATTTGTAACAGCTGCCCATCGTGTACACTAATATTTCTGACATCTAACAGACTTCATGGCAAGGCATATGATAACCTTAAACAACTTTATACAGTCATCTGCACACTATCAGTTACTCAAGTCCAATGTGAAAGGACATTTTAACAGCTAAAGATCATGAAGACAAGACTAAGAAATTCACTGTCTGAGGCAAATTTGGAATCATACATGTTGCTATACATTGAAAAGGATATGTCACGCGAATTGGATGCAGAAGCAATTATTGACCGTGTCACACTACCATCTAGTGAATTCAAACGACTGCTAATAATATACTGAAGTAGCTTCCATGAAATATGCTTTTAAACTACCTGTTAATGTGTAAAATGTTTAGTACAGGCAAACTTGTTTAAATTATCCACCATTTATTTAATTAAAATAAAAAACAACTAAAAAGTTCAGTTATAACAATCTGTATTTACAATTAGTATCTACTGTATAAAATATATATATTTTATATATAAAATAAAAATATATATATATATATATATATATATATATATATATGTCGTACCTAGTAGCCAGAACGCACTTCTCAGCCTACTATGCATGGCCCGATTTGCCTAATAAGCCAAGTTTTCATGAATTATTTGTTTTTCGACTACCTAACCTACCTAACCTAACCTAACCTAACTTTTTCAGCTACCTAACCTAACCTAACCTATGAAGATAGGTTAGGTTAGGTTAGGTAGGGTTGGTTAGGTTCGGTCATATATCTACGTTAATTTTAACTCCAATAAAAAAATATTGACCACATACATAATGAAATGGGTAGCTTTATCATTTCATAAGAAAAAAATTAGAGAAAATATAATAATTCACGAAAACTTGGCTTATTAGGCAAATCGGGCCTTGCATATTAGGCCGAGAAGTGCGTTCTGGCTACTAGGTACGACATATATATATATATATATATATATATATATATATA